>NC_141108.1:23619888-23624888 GCF_041138505.1 Cibotium barometz
GCAGCAATGCTACTTCTCATGAGCAGCGTGTCCTTACAACAGAGGAGCTTACACGAGCAGAGGGGCAGACACGTACCATTGCTGATTATAGATTTTGGGTTTACAGACAGAGACGTCTTGTAGTAGCACGACGTAGAGAGGGAGAGGGCTATAGCAGCTTATGAGACTCGTGAGCTCCCGAGTACACCGGCACCAGCTCATGATCCTGCCTTTGAGGCAGACCTCCCCGCCGCAGATATTCGACGACCCCCGCAGCCAGCACAGCCTCCTCGACGTGCACAGCAGCCTTGATGCGCACGTTGACTAGCAGTTAGAGATGACGATTTTGATTGGTTTACCGGTTGATAGTGACTAAACTCAGACTAGTTGGGTTAGCTCACTTACATTGTACTTAGATTTATGGGCAGTGACTAACCTCAGACTAGCTCGGGTAGCTCATTTTCATTTTGATGTACTTTGATGTTTATATCATTATGAGTTTTTTGATTATTGAGTATCATTACATTTTAGTTGATGTTCTTGATTTTTTTAAAATTTTTAACACTTTGGCAATCATATTGTTTGTTGAAAATCTCCATGCCATCGTACCCAAACATGCTTCGATGGGGGGAACCAAACTTTGCAAGCATGTGGGGGGAGCCCACCCCCACATGCTTACAAAGTTTGGTCATGAATCGGAGCATGTTTGGGTTAGAAATTAGTACCCAATGTGGACTTTTCAAGTGTCTTGGTGCTTAAGAGGCCATGGAAAATCTGGGCCTTCCCCATACCATCGTACCCAAACATGCTCCGATGGGAACCAAACTTTGCAAGCATGTGGGGGGAGCCCACCCCCACATGCATGCAAAGTTTGGTCATAATTGGAGCATGTTTGGATTGGTAATTAGCACCCAGTGCGGATTTTTCAAGTCTCTTGGTGCTTAAGAGGCCATGGAAAATCCGGGCCTTCCCCATACCATCGTACCCAAATATGCATGCAAAGTTTGGTCATAATCGGAGCATGTTTGGATTGGTAATTAGCACCCAGTGCGGATTTTTCAAAAGTCTCTTGGTGCTTAAGAGGCCATGGAAAATCCGGGCCTTCCCCATACCATCGTACCCAAACATGCTCCGATGGGAACCAAACTTTTCAAGCATGTGGGAGGGACCCACCCCCACATGTTTGCAAAGTTTGGTCACAATCGGAGCATGTTCGGATTAGTAGTTAGCAGCCTGTGCAAATTTTTCAAGTCTCTTGGTGCTTAAGAGTCCATGGAAAATCCAGAACTTCCCCATACCATCGTACCCAAACATGCTCCCATGGGGACCAAACTTTGCAAGCATGTGGGGGGAACCCGCCCCCACATGCTTGCAAAGTTTGGTCACAATCGGAGCATGTTTGAATTGGTAATTAGCGCCCAGTGTGGATTTTTGCAAGCATGTGGGGGGGCCCACCCCCACATGCTTGCAAAGTTTGGTCACAATCGGAGCATGTTTGAATTGGTAATTAGCGCCCAGTGCGGATTTTTCAACTCTCTTGGTGCTTAATTAAGAGGCCATGGAAAATCCGGGCCTTCCCCATACCATCATACCCAAACATGCTCCGATGGGAACCAAACTTTGCAAGCATGTGGGAGGGGCCCACCCCCATATGTTTGCGAAGTTTGGTCACAATCGGAGCATGTTTGGATTGGCAATTAGCGCCCAGTGTGGATTTTTCAAGTCTCTTGATGCTTAAGAGGCCATGGAAAATCCGGGCCTTCCCCATACCATCATATGCAAACATGCTCCGATGGGGACCAAACTTTGCAAGCATGTGGGGGTGGGCCCCTCCCACATGATTGCAAACTTTGGTCATGATCGGAGCATGTTCGGGTTAGTAATTAGCACCCAGTGCGGATTTTTCAAGCCTCGGTGCTTTAGAGGCCATGGAAAATCCGGGCCTTCCCCATACCATCATACCAAAACATGCTCCAATGGGGACTAAACTTTTCAAGCATGTGGGGGAGGCCTACCCCCACATGCTTGCAAAGTTTGGTCATGATCGGAGCATGTTCGAGTTAGTAATTAGCGCCCAGTGCTTGCAAAGTTTGGTGATTTTGAACAAACAATATGGTGATGGTGATTTTCAACAAACAATATGATAGCCAAAGTGTTAAAAAATCAAAAAACCACGAACATCAACTAAAATGTAATGATCCTCAATAATGAGAAAACTCATAATGATATGAACATCAACTAAGTACATCAGAATGTGAGCTAACACAGCCACTCTGGGTTTAGCCACTAGCTCAAAAGAAAATGAGCTACCCCAACTATTCTGAGATTAGTCACTCCCAAAAAATCTAAGTACAATGTAAGTGAGCATACCCAATTAGTCTGAGTTTAGTCACTATCAACATAGAGATCTAGTCAGCAGCACCCTCTCTAGCTCTCAACTGCTCTAGAATGCTCTCATGGTCATCCACTTGAAGCCAAAAACGAGGGTGAGAACTGTGTTTTCGGCTATGTACTCGATCAAGAGTGAGCCTGGTAGCAACTACTAGATGAGAGAACTGAAATGCCTCTAACTCCCACTTCCATTGCTGGAACTCAAGACTCCCCCGATGAAGTTAAATCTGGTGGTAGAATCGGCCTGCCACAATCATGCTATGGGCGTCAAAAGAAAACCCATAATCATCCATTGTATCCTGGTCAAGGATGCACTTTGGCCTAGTGCAACTCATCAGATAGTAGTCTACTCCCTCGCTATTTCCATCACCGGCAATAATCACCCTCCTGTAGCAAATCTGTCAGGTCATCATAACTGACCATGAACGCAGGACCTGTGTGCTTCATCAGACAACATTGGATGTGAAGGATGCTCAGGGGAGAGGAATGTCTGTATCCATGCATATGCCCATCCTCTCCTCGTCGAGGCACAATGTGACCAATCGCCATCCATACATGCCCCACAGAAGCTTGCAAACCGTCATGTGTAAATCGTGGGGGCCACCATGCATGTGCTCCTGATGGAATGTAAGCCCAAGGTGCCAGGTACTGTGTCACAATCATGGGAGGCTCTACGGTCAATCATGCCACCATCCACATGCCAAAAAAATCTCCTGACAATCTGAGCATCATGATTGGGATACGATGATGCTGCACTCCCACACAAATGTTGGGAGCACCACTCGACTACGTGTGGCCCGCATCTCTGAACCGCTCAGCATCCTGCCGGTTGATGACGCCTCAGGGCACGTTTCACACACGCGCCCGCACCATCATGCTCTCCCTTCCCGTGACCAGTCTCGAAGAATGACCAAATCACTGGGATACTAGACTGCACATGCCACCTATAAATCCATAAAACAAAGTCTTAGTTATTGTTTTCTTTAAGATGTTCTAGTGAATTTAGTTTAATTGCGAATATAAGAGAACCATAAGTACTACCTGTAGAGCCAATAGAATTGTCGTGAAGAGACGACTTGAACTGTGTGCCACAACCATCCGACCAAACCCATTGCTGGCCATGTATGATCCCACAATCTCGTAAAAAATCGTCATGGAGACGAAAACAGTGTTGCACAAAATGTGCATCATGTGAACGATCATCACTTATATAGAAATGATACTCTCGAATAATGACACGGGTCTCGGGGGTACTCGCTATCCCATCTACATGAGCCTCTGCATGTCGATAGCTAATGTGGACCATAATAGCAACCTGGCGAGGTAAGCAATACATACGATTAGGACACAAAAAATCAAATAAGTAATATAGCTCAAACATGAAACAAATATTATAAAATATAACCATTACCTGCTCTGAGAAGTAATACTCAGATTGTATCTCCTGAAAAAGTGTGAAGGTGTAGTTCTCTGCAAAATCAATCACAGAGACAACCACACCAATAGGAAAATCTGCCAGGCATGCTCATAACTGATGATCCTGCCACTTAGCACAATGACTATGTCATATATAGGGGTAGATCTGCTCCCTAAATGTGGCTGTGAAGTGACAACGTGGTGTATGTTTGTCCACGAGCTGCAACTTCCTGGACTGTCCACCACTCTGGAGCTGGTGTGTCAATACTCATAACATTGCCATGGCACTATCTCTCGGTCACTTGCATCAAGATATACCATCTGTAGATGTGCAAGTGAACCACATGATGTGCAATTACTCTCCACACAAGGCATCCTATGGAACTAGGCATCCTCCGTGCGTGCACACAAAAGAGAGTGGATGAAATCACGAGGACTATGAGGCAACTCTCTATGCCCACTAAGAGAACGGAACACATCATAAAAAAGTTTAAACTCAACATGGTAGTGACGTGTCACGTTGACGACGTGAGTACCTCACAAACCAAGGCTTCCACCCCTCAAATGACCTTTGCCCAACTTTAAGCTCTAGATACGAAGCCACAAACTGAGAATACAACTCTGTTTGGGTCATTTCAAGAAAGCAAGCACCGTGCTCAATGAACACTCCTCTTGTCACTCTTACGCAAGGCTTTCTTGAAAACTGGCGAGGCACGACAATTCTCCTCCCAAAAACTTTCTATCAAGGCTCTAGTGGTTTCATCTAGTAGGCGATCATGCCTAGCTACACGACCACTACTCGCCCACAAAGCACCAACCTCATTGGCATCTAAACTTTGTCGTCTAATAGACCCAACTCTAAGTGCGTGTGGTGCTATGGAAAGGATGCGAGATGTGGCACTCACCTTACCCTTTATTTGGGAGCTATTTATGGCTACCACAATAGCCTGTCGAACAGCCAAAGCGTCCGCAGAGTTCCTCTTCTTGTTAACTATTTAGGAAAGACAAACACTTTGTAGCACCGCCATGCCAGCTCTCCTCTCTCTTCGACCTCCATGTCGGAAAGTGCCCTGCAGTTGGCCATGTTGGGCAGATCGATCAAAGCATCAAGCACACATGCCTGTGATGAAGGCGTGAGGTCTTTGAAATAGGAATGGAAGATTGCATGGGCATGACGATGTGCCCCTGACTTTGATAGTTCTTTCCTATCCACA
>NC_141108.1:23632388-23637388 GCF_041138505.1 Cibotium barometz
CATTGGTAGCTTCTCTTGGACTGGGCACTGCAAATTCCATGGGCATTACAGCCTCTAGCCCATATACCAACAATGGTGTTTGCCACGTTGAGACTTTGTATGACGTGAGGAATGCCCATAAGGCGGCATCTAGCTTTTGGTCCCAATCATTTTTGTTGGCATTTATGATCTTCTTTAGAATTTTGGTCAGAACCTTGTTGGTGGATTCTACATGGCCATTGTACTGTGGGTAATAGGTTGAGGACTTCTTGTGATTGATAAGGTATCTT
This sequence comes from Cibotium barometz, assembly GCF_041138505.1. NCBI lineage: Eukaryota > Viridiplantae > Streptophyta > Polypodiopsida > Cyatheales > Cibotiaceae > Cibotium > Cibotium barometz. Next base: position 23,632,658 of record NC_141108.1, read on the forward strand.
TCTGTCAACCCTTTCATCACTTTATTCATGAACTGTGTGTCCTGGTCACTGACTATCTCCACCAGCAAACCATGCCTTTGAAGAGGACCTTCACCACCTCTTCTACGGAATTGCTCTTTACAGCTTTAGCTTCCGGGCACTTGGTGACGTAATCAGTTTTGCCACAATTATGTATTCACACGTGTTGCCTTTCATAGGTGGCTTGATTGGTCCACCAAAATCCAATGCCCACTCATAAATGGAAACAGTGGAAAAATGGGCAAGATGGGAAATCTATTAGAATCACTGAGTTCACCCACAATTATGTTTTGCCACAATTATGTATTCACACGTGTTGCCTTTCATAGGTGGCTTGATTGGTCCACCAAAATCCAATGCCCACTCATAAATGGAAACAGTGGAAAAATGGGCAAGATGGGAAATCTATTAGAATCACTGAGTTCACCCATCCATGGACAGACATCACATTGCTTTACTTCACTGTTGGTATCCCTCATGACCGTTGGCCACCACAAGCTTGCTTGCAAAATTTTTCGGGCTGGATTCCTCCGCTCATGTGTCCTCTTGTAACGCCGCAGTATGTTTCTATTAAGACCACTTGCTGCTCATGATCCGGGACACACCTGCTCAAGATCTGGTCTATGCCTCTTTTGTACAGCTATCTAGAAATCATGGTGAAATTTACACTCCTTAAGGAAATCCTCTTCGTTCAGTAGTGTACCCTTCCGGGAATGTTCCATCCTTTAGGAATTGCATCATATTATAATATCAATTCTCCTCCTCTCCTGCAACTGCTACTGTGAAGATGTTGGTATCTGGGAGTTGATCATCCACTCCATCTAGGGCCAGTTCTCCAGAATCTAGTTTGGATAGAAAATCTGCTACTGCATTTTCTTTTTCGGGTGTGTGCTGGATGGTGAACTTAAATTCTTGTAGTAGGAGCATCCACCTTGCCATCTTTCCTATTAGGAAAGCTTTATTTATTAGATTAAATCATGGCTTGATGGTCTACATGGAAAACAAATTTGTTTCTCAAGAGGTAGTGTCAGAACTTTTTCACAGCATAAATCATAGAGAGAGCTTCCTACTCTGTTGTGATGTAGTTCCTTTCTGCCTTTGTGAGAGGGCCTTGCTAGCATAATGAATGGGTTGCATGTACCCCTCTTGCTTCTCCTGCATCAGTGCACTACCCATGCTTTGTCTAAGGCATCTACATATACATGGAATATCTCATTCCAGTCTTGGGTGGTCACCATTGGTGCAGTTGACACCATTCTCTTCAGCCATTGGAATGCTTTTTGACACTTTGGGTTCCACTCATATTTGGCATCTTTCTTGGTAAGTGCATACAGTGGGTTGGCCACATGTGCTAAATACTTGAAAATCTAGCATGCCACTTAACCTTACCAAGGAATCTCTCTAGTTGCTTGATGTTCTCTAGAGCAATCATTCAGGATATGGTCTCCGTTTTAGCAGGATCTATGGCCAATCCTTGGGCTCTGACACTATGTGTCCCAACAGAGTTCCTGATTTTACTGCAAATGCATACTTGGGTGGATTTAGCTTGAGCCTTGTATCTCTGCATCTCTGCAAACACAGCTTGAAATGATGGATGTGCTTTTCCTTATCCCCAGATACACTGAAATAATTCACAAAGGCTTTCATGAAGTCTGCCCAGGTAATCATAGAAAATCTCTTACACCATTTTTTGAAAAGTGGCTGATGCATTCTTCAAGCCAAACATCATGACAGTTGCCAACACGAAGACACCCCACTCAGTGTGATGAAAGCCATTTTCTCCCTGTCCTCTGCCTGCTGGCGTCATTTTTACCTGGTTGTACCCACTGAATCCATCTAGAAATGAGTACATTTCCTTCCCTGCCACGTCATTTAGCAAGGAGTCCGTGAAAGGAAGTGGGAAGGGGTCCGAGGTAGTTTGCGACATTTAGCTTGCAGTAATCCACATAGGTCTTGATCTTGTTCTTTTTTGGGACTACCACAATTGGGGATATCCAAGCAACTTTCTCCATTGGCACGATGAATCCTACTCTTAGTAGCTTGTCATTTTTTATTTGACTTGCTTGTTGGCATAGTTAGGATTCATTCTATATCTCTACTATCTGCTAGGGCTGGTATGGCTCCTTCACTTAAGTTGATGCTGTGCTAAAAGAATTTAGGGTCAATGCCCTCCATGTCCTCATACGACCAAGCAAAAACATCTTGATATTCTTTTAGTAAGGACACGAGCTCTCTTGCTTGAACTCTTCTTCCAATTCCAGACTAATCTTCATTGGCTTTCCAGATTCACCTCTTGTAGTATGTCCGGGCTTACTTTTGCAGCATTTCCCTTCTGGTTCTCTTTTTGCTTTTGCACCCAATCACGGATTTCTTGTATTTCTTCCTCTTGCTCCAGATCTCAGGCCCATTCAACCTCTTCCGAGGCTTTCTCCATGGTTTTGCTCAGTTTGGTTCTCCTTGAGCCCTCTCGTATTTTTACAAAATTTAATTCTTTTTCCTTTACTTCTTTGGCTGCTACTTCCGCTTTCCCATCCTTTGTTTTTGCGTAGTGCCCCATCACATCATCTACATGTAACATGTACAAGGGCACCAAGTCAAGATGTTCACGGAGTATTCTTTCCTCTTCATCATCATCAAGCCTTCTGACATATTGAATGTTTCCGCATGAACTAGCCTTTGGGTAGGTTTTACTGATCCCATTACTCTAGAAAGGTCGACATGGACTTTTCGCTTCCCTTTTCTGATGGAGATATTGTTTCTACCCCAGTCCTACTTCACTTTGTCGTGTCTTAACCAGGGCCTTCCCAATAACACCTCTGGTAGGACCCGATGTGGTTTTCAGTGGTTATGGTTGACCCTGAAGTCCACTTGCTTGACTTTCATGATGATGATGAGATTTTTGACAATTCCCTTAGGAACCATCATTCTATTATCTACCATTCTTATGTTGAATGGAATGGGTTCCCATTTAAGACCTAATCCTACTGCAGTTTCCTCTGTAATGACATTTACTCCGGATCCACCATCCATTACTGCATGATTGATGTGTACATTGTTAAAAGTTAAATTGTGACTTGGCCACTTCACCATCTTTAGAAACTGGGGGTTCCTTCATCAGCTTGTATTCTACTGCATCCCGGAGTTTCTTCTTCTTCAGAGTTTTTCACTTCTTTATTTAGTCCTTCAATGCCTGCCACATCAAGATTTTAGCCTTGAATCTTGGACATAAATCCAGCACTTGTCTCAATAGGACTTTTCTGTCTAACAGCATTGATACCCTATTGGTTTGCAACCAATCAACATCCTTCTTGCTTTCTTATAAGCTTCTTTCATTATTGAGCTCTGCTCGCACCTCGTGCAGATTTATGCGCTTGCCTCCGGTAGATCTGTGAGTGATGACTTCACACGAGCTATCCTCCTTCTGCTTGCCTTGCCTTCTTTCTATTTCCTTTGTGGCTTGAATCCTCACCTTCTCTTATTGATCCCAGTCCACAGCTGCCTTCTTGTAGGCTTTGGATGAATCAAGATTATTCACCGGAGTTATCACTATACCCGATTCATTAGCTTTAGCCCTTGTGACTACCAAGATGTCTTGAACCTTTGTTAGCATGTCGCCCAGTTGCATCATGTTGGCGCTTGGCAGATTTTCTTTAAGTTGCATTAATTTTGCCTATATTTCCTCATCATGCTTTTTCTTCATGGCACATTCCACCTTGGTGTGCCCAGGTTGTTGGCAATAGTAGCATGTGAAGGTGGTAGATCCACCAGCATGTCCTTGGCTTCTCCTTCTTGAGTAATTTCCATGACATTTTCTCCCTTACTTTCCCATTCTCGGGGGTGTTATTTCTGCTCCTTCCATGATGTTGTCCACCATGGGGGCTCTATTTTTTATGTTGTACCTGCAGTTCCATGTACTATGATTGTACATGTTACAAATGGTAAACGTTGGTGGCACCGTGCATTCCTCCTTGAGGTGGCCTTCCTATTCGCATTGAGAGCAGAACACATTTTTGCAGAATTCTAAGCTTTTGCTCTTTTTCATTTCTTGCATCAGCTGCTTCACCTATAGCACAAGTTCTTCGGGGCTTATTTTTACCTTCATGGATTTCCCTCTTTTTTTGTCCTTTATTTTCTTTTCTTTTTTTTAAAATTTTCTTCCCAGCCACCACTGGGGTGTCCTATGAGGTGTTGCTTGAATCACCCTCCTTAGTTTTGACACTTTTCCTGGGCTTCCTCTGTTGCCTTCTTTCTTAGCTTCTTTTTTAACCATTTTGGCCAGCTTAACCAGTTCATCAAACTCCTCTTTAGTTTTGGCCTGCTTTGTGCTTGCTGCATGGATGCCTGGCTTAAGCCCTTGGACAAACCAATCTGTAACAATTTGTAACGAGGGTCAGGTTTGTTCTGCCACTCTACCTCAAGCTTAGCAGTTTTGTTGCATAGGCTTCCACATCCATGTCTTCTTGTCGGAGTTCTCTCATTTGATCATAGAGTTGAGTTGCAGACTTTACCTTGCACAGAGTCTCCTCAAAAAGGTAGTCATGACCTCTTGGTATCTTGATACCCACTTCGTGGCTCTGTCTTTGAAGGTGTTCTCATGAAAGCATCTCTGTGGATTTCACTCACCTCTATCTCTTCCACATCTCGAGGTCTAGCTACTTTCCAGTATTACTCAAACCTCCTTACATGCAAGTCTACATCGACCCCTTTCTCTCT
>NC_141108.1:23647388-23732388 GCF_041138505.1 Cibotium barometz
GGATAGGCTTTTAAGCTTGAGTTATAAGCTTTGATGTTGTTGCATTAAGGTTTAAGCTTATGTTATAGTTTTAAGCTTTAACGAAAAGCTTTAAAGGTTAAATAGCTTTGAGTTAAAAGTTTTTTTTTGTGCTTTAAATAAACAAAGCTTTATACTAGGATTATTGCAAATGCTTAGCGTCGCTTAGAGCAAGGCAGGGGTTGGTGGCCAATAAAGCCAAAATTATATAATTGTATTTATTTATTTATTTATTTATTTATAAAGCTTTAATCCTAAAGGTAGTAAAGCAAAGCCGGCCAACGTTAATCAAAAGAAAAAAGAAAGAAAGAAAAAAAGGTAGCCAGTAGTAGTAGAGAATTTCAAAGAAAAAAAAGAGAAATTGAACAAGGAAATTGGCAGTAGCATGAATAAAAGAAAATTGAAAAATAAAGCAATGAAGTAGAAAATTTTGGTGCCCTTGAATTTCTAAAATTTTGGAAAATTCTCTGTGTGATAGCTTTAGCAATTCAAAAATTAGGGGATTGAAGTTCTTTCTGACACAAGAGTGGGTTGAATCTCCCCTTGGTAAAGTGTAACCCTTGTGCCACTCACCCATATTTATATGTATTAGACAAAGCACTTGCTTCCCATAAAAGATAATTTTGAAAACAAAGCACAAGAGCTTTTAAGTTTATGAACATGCAAGCTTTACAAAAATATAGCAAGCATTAATATAAAGTCTTCGGCCTACCAAAAGTATAAAATACTATTTGGTATGTACAAAGGGATGAGGCCCCAGCCTTACAAAAATATAGATGCCTAAATATAAAACCATAAAAGGTGTTCACATGTCTTCCAAAACATCCCATAGCACCAAGCTGATTAAACACATTAGAGAGAGAAAGAGAGAGAGAGAGAGAGAGAGAGAGAGAGAGAGAGAGAGAGAGAGAGAGAGAGAGAGAGAGCAAACCACTTTACCCAGACCACAGGGCTTAGATCCTGAAGAGGTAAGCCGGAGGGAAGTCCCTAAGAGAGGTTGGAAGAGAAAAGGTGGTGCGCCCATGAAATCTTAAGAGAATTTAATGGGAAACCTATAGAATTATATGTGGCATCTTTTGGCGAAAAAGTTGGGAATAATAAAATTAGTTGGTCTAAAAGGAAGAGTAAATTGACACAACCTTGAACCATGGATAAACCTTGAACCACGTGGGGCCCCCAACACCCACCAGTATAGCCAGCTTTTGGGAGACAAGGCCCCTAGAGAAATTCGTCTCCACCCTGGGGGTGTGAGACTCACTTGTCCCAACGTTATGTTGTGTACGATTTTGCGGTTCATGGTATAATTTGTGTTTGTTCCATATACGAGATTTTTCAAATAAATGGCACCTTTGGTTTTCCCGTAGCCATGACCTGTAGCCATCCCTTGCCCTACCTGTTAGTTTGCAGATAACAGGAATCGAACCCATATCCTCTGCTTGGAAGGCAGATAATCTATGGTTAATCTATATCCGCCTAAGTTTCGTTCCCGAAAGAAGGGGTGTTATACATAGTTAGGTATTAGAGTTCTAATCAGAGCCAAAGAAATATCGCGAGAGACAACCTTGAGAAGGAATGTATTCAAGAGATTGACGATCTCGAGCTGGCCTTTAATGAAAAAATTGACTATTAAATCGGCCCTTCAATCACAAATTCAAGCCATTCGTCGAAAATGGGGTGCTAGGATTGAACAAATCGGCTGGGGTGATGATCACGAGTGCTAGGGGCAATCCGCCGGTGCACTGCAGTAGTGGAGCGAGTTGTTCAACCCGAGAAGAGGCATGGGGTGGGGAGGAAGGTCCCAGATAAGCGTTGCAGAGCAATTAAGGAGAGAGAGAGAGAGAGAGAGAGAGAGAGAGAGAGAGAGAGAGAGAGAGAGAGAGAGAGAGAGAGAGAGAGAGAGAGAGAGAGAGAGAGAGAGAGAGAGAGAGAGAGCAACCACTTTACCCAGACCACAGGGCTTAGATCCTGAAGAGGTAAGCCGGAGGGAAGTCCCTAAGAGAGGTTGGAAGAGAAAAGGTGGTGAGCCCATGAAATCTTAAGAGAATTTAATGGGAAACCTATAGAATTATATGTGGCACCTTTTGGCGAAAAAGTTGGGAATAATAAAATTAGTTGGTCTAAAAGGAAGAGTAAATTGACACAACCTTGAACCATGGATAAACCTTGAACCACGTGGGGCCCCCAACACCCACCAGTATAGCCAGCTTTTGGGAGACAAGGCCCCTAGAGAAATTCGTCTCCACCCTGGGGGTGTGAGACTCACTTGTCCCAACGTTATGTTGTGTACGATTTTGTGGTTCATGGTTTAATTTGTGTTTGTTCCATATACGAGATTTTTCAAATAAATGGCACCTTTGGTTTTCCCGTAGCCATGACCTGTAGCCATCCCTTGCCCTACCTATTAGTTTGCAGATAACAAGAATCGGACCCATATCCTCTGCTTGGAAGGCAGATAATCTATGGTTAATCTATATCCGCCTAAGTTTCGTTCCCGAAAGAAGGGGTGTTATACATAGTTAGGTATTGGAGTTCTAATCAGAGCCAAAGAAATATCGCGAGAGACAACCTTGAGAAGGAATGTATTCAAGAGATTGACGATCTCGAGTTGGCCTTTAATGAAAAAATTAACTATTAAATCGGCCCTTCAATCACAAATTCAAGCCATTCGTCGAAAATGGGGTGCTAGGATTGAACAAATCGACTGGGGTGATGATCACGATAGTGCTAGGGATTGGAGCGAGTTGTTCAACCCGAGAAGAGGCATGGGGTGGGGAGGAAGGTCCCAGATAAGCATTGCAGAGCAATTAAGCAGAGAGAGAGAGAGAGAGAGAGAGAGAGAGAGAGAGAGAGAGAGAGAGAGAGAGAGAGAGAGAGAGAGAGAGAGAGAGAGAGAGAGAGAGAGAGAGAGAGAGAGAGAGAGAGCAAACCACTTTACCCAGACCACAGGGCTTAGATCCTGAAGAGGTAAGCCGGAGGGAAGTCCCTAAGAGAGGTTGGAAGAGAAAAGGTGGTGAGCCCATGAAATCTTAAGAGAATTTAATGGGAAACCTATAGAATTATATGTGGCACCTTTTGGCGAAAAAGTTGGGAATAATAAAATTAGTTGGTCTAAAAGGAAGAGTAAATTGACACAACCTTGAACCATGGATAAACCTTGAACCACGTGGGGCCCCCAACACCCACCAGTATAGCCAGCTTTTGGGAGACAAGGCCCCTAGAGAAATTCGTCTCCACCCTGGGGGTGTGAGACTCACTTGTCCCAACGTTATGTTGTGTACGATTTTGCGGTTCATGGTTTAATTTGTGTTTGTTCCATATACGGCACCTTTGGTTTTCCCGTAGCCATGACCTGTAGCCATCCCTTGCCCTACCTGTTAGTTTGTAGATAACAGGAATCGAACCCATATCCTCTTAGAAGGCAGATAATCTATGGTTAATCTATATCCGCCTAAGTTTTGTTCTCGAAAGAAGGGGTGTTATACATAGTTATGTATTAGAGTTCTAATCAGAGCCAAAGAAATATCGCGAGAGACAACCTTGAGAAGGAATGTATTCAAGAGATTGACGATCTCGAGCTGGCCTTTAATGAAAAAATTGACTATTAAATCGGCCCTTCAATCACAAATTCAAGCCATTCGTCGAAAATGGGGTGCTAGGATTGAACAAATCGACTGGGGTGATGATCACGATAGTGCTAGGGGCAATCCGGTGCACTGCAGTAGTGGAGCGAGTTGTTCAACCTGAGAAGAGGCATGGGGTGGGGAGGAAGGTCCCAGATAAGCGTTGCAGAGCAATTAAGCAGAGAGAGAGAGAGAGAGAGAGAGAGAGAGAGAGAGAGAGAGAGAGAGAGAGAGAGAGAGAGAGAGAGAGAGAGAGAGAGAGAGAGAGAGAGAGAGAGAGCAAACCACTTTACCCAGACCACAGGGCTTAGATCCTGAAGAGGTAAGCCGGAGGGAAGTCCCTAAGAGAGGTTGGAAGAGAAAAGGTGGTGAGCCCATGAAATCTTAAGAGAATTTAATGGGAAACCTATAGAATTATATGTGGCATCTTTTGGCGAAAAAGTTGGGAATAATAAAATTAGTTGGTCTAAAAGGAAGAGTAAATTGACACAACCTTGAACCATGGATAAACCTTGAACCACGTGGGGCCCCCAACACCCACCAGTATAGCCAGCTTTTGGGAGACAGGGCCCCTAGAGAAATTCGTCTCCACCCTGGGGGTGTGAGACTCACTTGTCCCAACGTTATGTTGTGTACGATTTTGCGGTTCATGGTTTAATTTGTGTTTGTTCCATATACGAGTTTTTTCAAATAAATGGCACCTTTGGTTTTCCCATAGCCATCCCTTGCCCTACCTGCAGTTTGCAGATAACAGGAATCGAACCCATATCCTCTGCTTGGAAGGCAGATAATCTATGGGTTAATCTATATCCGCCTAAGTTTCGTTCCCGAAAGAAGGGGTGTTATACATAGATCATTCCAATAATACAAATCGACCGAGGCGCGCGCTTGGCCTTCCATGCAGACTTTGCCCCCACTCAAGAACCTAGTAGAATGCAAGTGATGGATCATTCGTATTCAATTCATTTTATATACAATAATTCATGGAACACTATCGATGAAAACTTCCCGTTCGTATCTCTCTGATTCAAGAGCAATCGAGCCACCATTCGACCTTCCTTCGAGACTATATACTTTCTCTTCTACAAAGAGAGAAAGAGAGCTATGTGTGTATATTCTCTGTGTGTCTATATATATATATATATATATATATATATATATATATATATATATATATGAGAGAGAGAGAGAGAGAGAGAGAGAGAGAGAGTACACTTTCTCTACAGAGCATGTGTGTGTGTGTGTGTGTGTGTGTTTGTGTGTCTGTATATATATATGTCTGTATATATATATATATATATATATATATATATATATATATATATATATATATATAAGAGAGAGAGAGAGAGAGAGAGAGAGAGAGAGCTCTGCGAGTATTTACTCTCTCTCTCTCTCTATATATATTTATAGAGAGAGAAAGAGAGAGAAAGAGAGAGAGAGAGGAAAGAGCTCTCTCTATATATATAAAGAGAGAGGATAGAGTATATATAGAGAGAGAGAGTATATACTTTCTCTTATATATATATATATATATATATATATATATATATATATATAGAGAGAGAGAGAGAGAGAGAGAGAGAGAGAGAGTACATATATAAAGAAAGAAAGAAAAATATATATAGCGTCCACTAAAAAGACCCAATGGGCTTATGAGACCAAAGTGATACAATAATGTCCATGGCATATCTCATTATGGAATGGAAAATAAAATAGAAAGAAAACATAAACATAACTATCTCACTGGGGTGATACAAAACTGTCCATGGAAACTCATCATGGAATACTAAGAACATAGAAATATTGAGTGAAACATCAGCTCCGAGTAGATGCTATACCACTCTCCAAAATATTAAGCATGGAGCTAATGAGTATAGCCAAGAGGTCTCCCTCAGCTATGTCACGTGGAAAGGTAGCTCGATGGCATGGAGCATGTTCTAGATCTAGAGCTGATGAGGTGATCGTGGTGGCCGACGAGGGGCCGAGGGCATCGGGCACTTTGGAGTGTAGAGGCTCGGTTTGAGGTAACTCCTCTCAGGTGAGGTAGATGCAGAGTAGCTCGTGGAGGGTCCACAAGATCCAGTATATAATTATATATACACGAGAGTGTGTGTGTATATATATACAAAGAGAGAGAGTATACTCTCTCACTTTGTATATATATACACACACTCTCTCTCTTTAACCTCTATGGAGATGCCCACTATTTTATTTTAGGATATTTTATTTTAAATGTGCCTTTTATATCATCTACTAAGATTAATGTGTTTAATCGAGCTGTGTGCACTGGTATGATATCTCTACCAGGATTAATGTATTTAATAAGCTGTGTGCAGACGGTGGACACTAGTATGATATGGTTAAGATTAATGTGTTTAATCAGCTTTGTGCAGTGACTAATATTATTTGGGATGTAGGCAAAGAATGAGTGGTAGATTATGTGTTAATCGCGGGTGGAATATGCGTTGGAGTACTATGGGATGTTTTGGAAGACATGTGAACACCTTTTATGGTTTTATATTTAGGCATCTATATTTTTGTAAGGCTAGGGCCTCATCCCTTTGTACATACCAAATAGTATTTTATACTTTTGGTAGGCTGAAGACTTTATATTAATGCTTGCTATATTTTTGTAAAGCTTGCATGTTTATAAACTTAAAAGCTCTTGTGCTTTGTTTTCAGAATTATCTTTTATGGAAAGCAAGTGCTTTTTCTAATACATATAAATATAGGTGAGTGGCACAAGGGTTACACTTTACTAAGGGGAGATTCAACCCACTCTTGTGTCGATGGTGACCTCTACTCTATCTCTCTCTTGTTTATTTAATTTGACTTATTTAAGGTTTATGCTTTTAATTTGTGCAAATATATGTTATGCTCTAATTTTTGTGTTGAGAAATTAGAATTCCTTCTCCAAGAGTCTTAAAGATTCTAACATGGTATCAAAGCTTTGGGAACCACTCAAGAAGAAGGATTTTTGAAGAAAAAATAAAAAATCAAGGTTTATGCAATTTGCTTGGTGTGCAAAGAAGTCCAAAGGTTGAATTTTTGGGAATTGTGAAAGCCTTAAAAAATCAAGGAGAAATATCACAGGAAAAGAAAGGCCTGCAAAAAAAGCTACAGTAAGAATCCAAAAGATAGAGAGAAAAAGGCCATTAAAACCTTTGGACAAAGGTTGAATGGTTTATAGGAATTTGTGAGCCATTGGATCAAGAATAAGATCAAGGGCTAGAGTTCAATATCACCTTTTTGGAAAACCACCTGAGTTCAAACAAAACCACACCCGACTTCTTTCAAAACCACCTTTTTCAATCCTCAATCTCTCAAAAAACCACCCCTCTTCTTCTAAAACCACCTTTCTGAATCCTCAATCTCTCAAGAAACAAGTGGTATGGATGCAATCATGCAAAGAACTTCAATCCCCTAATCTTTGAATTGTTAAAGCCATCTGAAGGATCAAGCAGTATGGATGCACAATCATCATGGAAAGAACTTCAATCCCCTAATTTTTGAATTGCTAAAGCCATCACACAGAGAATTTCCAAAATTTTGAAAATTCAAGGGCTCCAAAATTTTCCACTTCAATGCTTTATTTTTCAATTTTTTTAAATTCATGCTACTGCCAATTTCTCTTTTTTTCCTTTGAAATTCTCTCTTCCCCCCCTTTTTGCGGTACTACTGCAGGCTGCCTTTTTTTTTCTTTCTTTCTTTTCTCTTTTGATTAACGTTGGCCGGCTTTGCTTTACTACCTTTAGGATTAAAGCTTTATAAATAAATAAATAAATAAATATAATTTTGACTTTTGATAGGTAAAAGCCTCCAGGTTTGCTTCAGCCATTCCCTATTCCCTCGCAGCCATGGGAAAGCATTACTATGGACTTCATTATGGATTTGCCTAGATCCCATCATGGGAATGATGCTATTCGGACCATAGTTGACAGGTTTAGTAAGCAAGAACACTTTTTGCCCATCGTCAAGAAAACCATTGAAGTTGATTATATATGCTGAAGCTTTTCCTTGCTCATATATTCAAGCATCATGGTATGCCTAAGTCCATTGTTGGGGGATAGAGATCCTAGGACTACGAGCCTCTTTTGGAGGGCTTTATTTGATAACATGGGCACTAAGCTTGAGTTCTCATTTGCTTATCACCCCCAAACAGATGGTCAAAGTGAGGCTGAAAATTCTATTATGTTAGATTTGTTGAAGTGTTATCTGGCATATCAAAAGAGTGTCTAGGAGAAGTATCTTCCACTTGTAGAGTTTGCCTACAATAACATAGTACATGCCTCCACGGGAAAGGCCACCTTTGAGATTATTTATAACAGAGTGATCTTGCCATCCATCCTTCGTAGAAAGGATGAGATTTTTGTGCCGATGAGTATGTGCGTGACTTAGATGTAGCATTTGCTCAAGTGCGGATTTGCAAGGTCACAAGACAAGCATAAGAGGGCTGTCCAAGCATAAAAGGGACATGCAAGTCAAGAGAGGAAGGTGATTGGGTATTGCTGAAATTTGAGAAAGCTAGGCTTTGCAAGAGGCCACGACAAGAGGGATCATATCCAAAGCTTTCTACTCGATATTATGGACCCTTCAAAGTGATTGAAAAGATCAATGAAGTGTCCTACAGGCATGCTTTACCCAGCCATTGCATGCATTTATGTTTGCATGATAAACTTGCTTCGCATGATTTGTTTTCGTGTGTTTGCGTGCTATGTCATGCCAATACATTGGACGGGGACGCCCCCAGTGTACCGTGGGGGTGCTATCTACTAATGCGTCTATGTGGCGTGTGAATAGGTGGTAAGTATTGCCCTTTTTGGCCTTTTCAAATGTAAAATCCATTAAGTAATGCAAACCTTAATGTTTATAAGGTTGGTGTTCACACATTTAAAACTTTGGCTGGAGATTTGATTTAATGTGGGTGCCCAACATTATTAAGGTTTAGTAGTAATATTTATAACATGTATTGCATGGAGAAATATTTCTTCCCCACAGGTGGATGGTTGGTTGGATGGTAGTTAATGGAAAAGAGACGCTTGTTGTACCCGCTTGGAACTGGCCCGTGTGCAACCTTGTACCCACCTTTGTTTTGCAACTTTGTACCCGATTGTACTTGTAACCTTGTACCCACCTCGGTCCTGCAGCTTGTACCCGCCTCTGTCCCCTTTGCAGCTTGTACTCGACTGTCCTGCAGCTTGTACCCCACTGTTCCGTAGCTTTTACCGGATTGTACCTGCAGCTTTGTAGTACCAGAGTGTACCTATAACATGTACCTGATTGTACCTACAAGTGTTGTATCCGATTGTACCTGCTGCTGCTGCTGAACCTGTGTGCAATCCTTTGTACCTGCCTGCTGCCCAACATTTGCTGCAACCCTTGTACCCACCTAGAGTATTGGAGTGCATTAGAAAGGGAATGAACTTCTCTCTTGAGAATTGAATTTGAATCTTTGTCAGGTATTTATTTTTGTATTTTCAGATTCAGCTATTATTAAAATTAAATGTTATTTGCACAAGTCTTGTTAGACAAAATATCACATCTTGTTGCCTTCATTAAGTAAGGCCGTTGGCGGGATGGTGACTTTTCCCATGATTACCTTGACCGCGCCCTCACATTTTGAGGAGCCAGTGAAGGTCATTTGCGCATGAGGAAAACTGGGAGCAAAAAAACTGACTTGGGAGCACTAGGTATTACTCCCTCCGTGGTGTTTCCCCTTGCCAGGCGCGTTAGTACAGGCATGCCTGGTGGTGTTTCCCCTTGCCAGGTGCGTTAGTACAGGCATGCCTGGTGGTGCACGGTCCTCTCAGAAGACTAGTGAGGGCAGGTGTTCACCCAGTGTGAAGGTAGGAGACTGCTTGTGACTTGGTCTACTCCGACAATTGATTCTTCATCGACAAAGTCTTATTGTTTACCAATTGTATTCACTTCTTGTTATGGAGAAATCTGGCCTTGGGCCCGTGAACACTGGTACATATAAATACTCCAAGAAATACAACTGTATTAAGGGGGGGCTACCCTTTGCGGCCCCAGTGATGGTATCAATTTTCAATTTTGATGTTGCAAGAATTGTCCATTGTTTGTATTAGGTAAGTGATCTACAACATGTGTATTTTATCTTCCGATTTGTAGGCCTCCTGTAGGGAGCGGTTACATATATATATACATAAAGAGAGAGTATTCTCTCTTTGTATACACACACACACACACTCTCTCTCTCTCTCTCTTTCTCTTTCTCTCTTTTATATATATATATATATATGAGAGAGAGAGAGAGAGAGAGAGAGAGAGAGAGAGAGAGAGAGAGAGAGAGAGAGTATTCTCTCTTCGTATACACACACGAGAGAGAGAGAGAGTATTCTCTCTTCGTATACACACACTCTCTCTCTCTCTCTCTCTTTTATATATATATATATATATATATATATATATATATATATATATAAGAGAGAGAGAGAGAGTATAAGAGTATAATATGCTCTTATATTCTTTCTCTCTCTATTATACTCTTATACTCTCTCTCTCTCTCTCTATATATATACATAGAGAGAGATATATAAAAACAGAGAGATATATATACTCTCTCCTCTCTCTCTCTCTCTCTAAGATTTCTAATTTGAGCACACTTCTAGGATTTTTCTGGCATTGCTTTTTGCAGATGATAGAGTAACTATCATTTGGACCTAAATCCAATTTATGGAATTAATCATAATTTTATTAGTATAAAAGCATAAAAAAGTCATTTTCTAACCTCTAGCTTAACTAGCATAGAGTTTGATCTTTGAATTGAGATTTTATCAATGAGAAGTATCATTTGAATAAGATTTGGTCATAGGAATGACCATTCTTTTGGGAAGAAAGAGATATACATAAAAAACATCCTAAATTAAGCATAAAGATAAACTTTCTATGATTAATCATTAGAATTCTTTAGAAAGCTTAGTTTGCATTGAAAAACAATCCATTTGAAACTTCTCAAGCTTGAGAGGGGTTGAGAAGTGAAAACATTGAGAATATTAGAGAAAAAAAACCATGAAATTACATCTTACCTCTTGATTTTCTTGCTTCTCTATCTTAGAAGAAGCCCCCAACCAATCAATTGGTTAGTATGTTGAGAGGAAAGCTCCAAGGATGGTTGAAGAGAGAAAAAAGCTCCAATCTCTCCAAAATGTAGAGGATTTTTAAAGGAAATATGCTTATTTTTAAAGGAAATATGCTTACATCTTACCTCTTGATTTTCTTGCTTCTCTATCTTAGAAGAAGCCCCCAACCAATCAATTGGTTAGTATGTTGAGAGGAAAGCTCTAAGGATGGTTGAAGAGAGAGAGAAGCTCCAATCTCTCCAAAATGTAGAGGATTTTTAAAGGAAATATGCTTATTTTAATGTAATAATGGCATTTTCTAGCTCACAAATGAGAATAAAAAAGAATGAGGGTCTATTTATGGTGAGGGAGATCACTAACTGAGTCCACCTAAGTTCTAGAATTTTTCAGGTTCAGTTTGGCTGAATTTGGACAAGATTTGGACCAGTTTAGCTCCCATTTTGATCTAGTTTAGCTCAGGAGAGAGGAGAGATAAAAAAACTTAATATTTTTGAATTAAAAACTCATCCACATGTGTG
Source organism: Cibotium barometz (assembly GCF_041138505.1). Lineage (NCBI taxonomy): Eukaryota > Viridiplantae > Streptophyta > Polypodiopsida > Cyatheales > Cibotiaceae > Cibotium > Cibotium barometz. The sequence continues at coordinate 23,658,651 of NC_141108.1, forward strand.
AAATAGGAGCGTACCTCAAAGTCTCCCCCCTCCTTACCAAGGTGTCAAAATGTATCATTATTCCAAAATATCTCATTTTTTTAGTAATATCAAATAGTTTTTAACTAATAAACCTTGTACTCGGTTAACTCTTCATCTTATGTGAGCATTCTCATTTTTGGGTATATTATTTTATTCGTTGGATTTATCTCATCTCAACACTTGGATAAATCTTATTGGCCAATAGGAACCTTAATTGGACCATAATCCAAAAATTTCAAAAAATCTTGACCCTTAGTCCAAGGTCTTTTAAATCATTTTTAATTGATTCTTAATGCACCTTGGAGACTTTATTTTGAACTTCTGTTTGAGGAAAACATATTTTTGATATTAGGAGAATTTGTTTATCCAAAAATATCTCGCAAAGTGGGAGTAATCTTTCGCCAACTCTTCTTCTTTCTCCTAGGTGGCGTCTTCTAGAGGGAAGAACTTCCACTTTACTGAAAATTCTCTGAGGACTCTACTCCTGAGAATCTTCTCCTGAACGTCAAGGATTTCCTCAGGTTAGAGGACTATCTGGCCTTGAGTCGGAGAGATCAATTGTTCATTAAGCACGTGACTCAGGCTGGGTATATATTTCTTAAGCAAACTGACATGGAATACATTATGTACCTTAAGATGGGGAGGTAGAAGAAGTTTATAGGCTAGATCAACCACTTTCTTTATAACAGCATACAGTCCATAGTATCTGGGAGAGAGCTTCTTGTACTTTCCTAAGGATAAGGAACTTCTTTTTGGTCATACTCAAATAAAGACCATATCTGATTCTTCAAACTCTCTCTCAAATCTCTTTTTATCTGCGTACTATTTTGCCTATCTTGGGCTGCCTTTATATCTTTACTACGGATTGATTGCATTTGCTAGTCCTCTATGTCATCAAGCATTTCTCTGGACATCTCGACTTTGATCAATGGGTCAGACCAAGTCAACGGTGTAAGGCAATCTTGTCCATACAAAGCTTTGAAAGGACTCATCCCAATGCTTTGATGATAAGAAGCATTGTAAGCAAATTCGACCAGATGCAAATGGCTTAACCACTTCTTGGGTTCCCTGTCGTCGCAGCATGATCAAAGGATATCTTCTATTACCTGATTCACTCTTTCAGTCTGGCCATTTGTTTTGGGGTGATAGGCTGTGCTGAGATCCAGGAAAGTTCCTACTGCTTCGAAGAATGCAGTCCAGAATTTCGTCGATGTGAATTTGGGATCTCTGTCACTTACTATCCTCCTGGGTAAGCCATGCAATCTGAAGATCTCTTTAAGGAAAACTCTGGCAACATCCACTGCAGTGTATGTTTCTTTCACTGGAATCAGATGGGCAACTTTGGTTAGCCTGTCAACTACCACAAAAATGGAGTTTGTAACTTGATTGCACTGAAGGTAATCCAGTGACAAAGTCCATACTGATACACTCCCACTTCATCTGTGGAATGTATAGAGGCTGCAGTTTCCCTGGCATCTTGACTTTCTCTGCCTTGACTCTCTGACACATTAAGCATTTTTGCACATGATCAAGTACATCCTTTTTGAGTCCTGGCCAGAAGAAGCTTTTCTTCACAGACATATAGGTTTTTATAAACCTTGGATGTCGAGCTATCAGGCTATCATGGGCTTCTCTCAGAATTCTTCCCTTTATTCCCTCATCATTGGGAATACATAGCCGATTATTATAATACATGCATCCATCTTCCAATTTGTACCCAAGAACTCGACTCATTTTCTGAGGAGTCTTGCTTTCTTGCATCAGAAGGGTAGCAATAGGGGCAAAGAATTTGTCCTGCATGATTTTCTCCTTTGCTTCACTGATCAATGGATTTGACACCACTGTAATTGCAAGCAAGGAGGCTTTTCTGCTGAGCGCATCTGCAACCACATTTTCTTTCCCCGACCGATACTTAATTTCAAAATCGAATTCCTACAGGTCTACATCCATCTCCTTTGGCGCATGTTGAGATCCCTTTGGGTGAAGATCCACTTTAAACCTTGATGATCTGTCAAGGTGAACCTTTGTCCTAAAAGATAATGTCTCCACAACTTCAGAGCATAAACTACTGATAGTAACTCCAAGTCATGGATGGCATAATTTCTCTCATGTGTTCTGAGTTTTCTGGATTCATAGGCCACTGCATGACCTTCCTACATAAGAGCACCGTCTAAGGCAAACCCACTGGCATCAGTAACCACCTCAAAGGGTTTGGTAAAATCTAGTAACTTAAGGAGAGGGTTGGTTACTAAGGCTGTCTTCAGTTTATCAAAAGGCGACACATTGCAGTCCACTGAAAAAGGGTACTCTTCTTGAGAAGGTTAGTTAAAGGGGATGCTCTCTGAGCATACCTAGGTATAAAGATCCTATACCATCTGGTTAATCCTAGGAATCCTCTGACTTCCTTTACTGTCTAGGGTTCCGGCCATTCTACGACTGCTTGGATCTTAGCGGGGTGAGGAGAAATCTTATCTTTTGATACTATGAATCCTAAGTATTTCACCTGGTCGACAGAGAAAGAACACTTGCTCTTTTTTGCAAAGAGTTGGTGTTTTCTTAGGATTTCCATGACCTTGCACACATAATCTTCATGATCTGCATCATTCTTTGAGTATACCAAGATATTATCAAAGAAGACAAGAATAAAATCATCCAAGTATTCTCTGAGAATATCTTGCATAAGACGATTAAATATTGCCGGGGCATTAGTCAATCCAAACGGTATGACTGTGAACTTATAATGCCCATAGCAAGTATTGAATGCTGTCTTCGGGATGTCCTGTTCCTTGATTCTAATCTGGTAGTACCCGGATTTGAGATCCATCTTTGTGAACATCTGGGTCCCACTTAACCGATCCAAAAGTTCATCAATCCTGGGAATAGGATACTTATTTTTAATTGTTAATTGATTCAATCCTCTTTAGTCAATACAGAGTCTTAACGTTCCATCTTTCTTCTTTTGAAAGAGAACGGGCGCACCCCAAGGTGAGACACTGGGTCTAACGAATCCGTGCTCTAACAGTTGTCTTAACTGCTCCTTAAGTTCTATGGCTTCAGGGACAAGCATTTTGTATGCCCGCTGGGCTACTGGCTGAGATCCGGGGGTTAACTCGATCTCATTATCTACTTCGTGAGATAGAGGCATCTCAGTCAACTCTTCAGGGAGCACATCTACATACTCACTTAACCACTCTGGTTCTTTAGCCTTGCATTTTACGTCTACTGGATTCATCTTAACGACATAAACAACTTGCCCTCTTTCTGAGCCCTTTTAATAATTTAGAAGCCTTGACTAACTGCAGCACTGGGGATTTGGAAATTCCAATTCCTTGAACTTTATTCCCGTGGTGAAGGTCAAGGAAAGAGATGGTTCCTTTGTAACAATGAATGTCAGCTTGATTCTTGTGGAGCAAATCCATTGCAAGGATTCCATCATAGACTCCCAAGGGTAGGACTCTGAACTGGCACTTTGTTACGTTCCCATCTAGACTAAATTGAATAAGGTCTGTCTCAAGGTGTGTGAAAAGAATCTTTCCAGTGGTGGCCAATTCCCATTGCATAGGTTTCCCTGATTTTTGATTTAGGACTAACTTATGCAGACATCCTGGGGAAATAAAAGAATGAGTACTGTCTGAATCAATCAAAAGCTTGAATTGCTTACCCTAGTACTCTGTTGTGACGGTTATTCCCCTGATGCTCTATTGCGGCATAGATCTGTCCTTTCTCTTCCTCCACTTCCTCAGCTATAGTGACGGCTCTAGCTGCTGCAGTCTGAGGTGGAACTCTCTCTCTTTGGTTGCCCCAATTCTGGGAGGGAGTTCGAAGACTGCTTTGCATGGAGGCTACATGCTGAGTTGGCACTCTTCTGGGGTTGCCCTGATTCTGGCACGGGGGACCCTGATTGGACTAATACAAAGGAGTCTATCTCTGAATTCTAGGACCCTGGCTTCCTTGGTCCATAGAAGGAGATGGGCAATCCTTGAGCTGGTGCCCAAACCCCTGACATCCGAAGCACCTGTTCTCACTTCGAAGCTCTTCCCTTTGCATTCTTGAGAGAGCCAGAGTTCCTGAGAAAGTACGTCGAGGGAAAAGACTTCTTTCATTCCTGAAGCTTCTTGTCTCTAGATTCTGGTTGGGACCTTGGTGTCTCTTTGAGGTGGAAGGTTGGAAGAACTTCCCAGTGTCTGGAATCTCTTGGAAGGATGAGGGAGCTGCTAGCTTTGGTGGGACTTTCATGATGAAGGCTTTGGCGAAGTCCTTCGTCATTCTGACAGCTTCTGCCATGGACACTGGCTTGGTATTGAGGTGTGGATATACTGCCCTGCAAACCACTTATGATGCCGTCTCTCCGCTGGGTCAAGGAAATATAGATCCTCGAAATGGCCTGCGAGCCTGGCTTGGCTCATTCGAGTTGTAGCAGAAGAGATGAGACGCTCGAAGGCGAACGTAGTCATGTCTTCTAACTGGGTGAGGTCAGGAACACCAGATAAGTGTGGAACTTCCATCTATAAACCAAATTCTTTGATTAAAATTCTTCGTTAATGAAGCTTAAGGAATGAAAACACAATATGTAAATGCTCTCTCTGAGTTTTTATTACAATTTTCTAATAAGAATTCATTTCTCCTTATTAGCTTTCAACAAAGCTTTGATACCAGCTGTGAGACCCCCGACCCCCTCCGAGGGCGCTGGCGACGGAAGCAACGTCAACCTCTCGCGTGGGCAGGGATCCACACTCGAGGCCTCGCCCACGGGACAAGAGACTAGTTCGGCGGTTTCTCCAAAACCGAACTCGAAAAAACTTCCCTCACCCGGAAGGCAGCACGGGAGATTCCTCTAGGGAAAATCTTCGAACGGGAGAATCAATCTAATGGGTCAAAGTCTTAACTCTTCAAACTGATCCGACCGAACCTGAAGTCACATGGTCAGATCGAAGAAGAGACTTTCACTTAGTCCATAGAATCATCGCTTTTTTCCTCCTTTAACGAGGCACAGCCGTGCTGATTCCCTCCCACAGAACAAGGGTCTTCTCAGGACTTCATCTAACTAACGTAACTAATCATAACTTAATGGTATCGCAGGAATCCCCTGTGCACCCTAACTCCAACTAGCCCATGGGTTAGCCAACCTCCCGACCACTGTATTGGTGGGAATCCTTTATAAAGATTTGGTTATGTTTTGCCTGGGTACCGAGGGAAAGAGTTCCCATGCCAATTAAGCTTTCTAAAGAATTATGATGATTAATCACAAAAAGTTTATCTTTATGCTTAATTTAGGATGCTTTTTATGTATATCTCTCTCTCCCCAAAAGAATGGTCATTCCTATGACCAATTCGTATTCAAAAGATGCTTCTCATCTCGATAAAATCTCAATTCAAAGATCAAACTCTATGCTAGTTAAGCTAGAGGTTAGAAAATGGCTTTTTTATGCTTTTATACTAATAAAATTGTGATTAATTCCATAAATTGAATTTAGGTCCAAATGATAGTTACTTTATCATAATCGTATTACTAAGTCTTATTCTTTTAGAAAATATTAAAAATTATCACTAATAGCAGCAGAGCTATGGTAAAATTTTTAGAAAATTAATACATAAATCATTTTTATGCATAATGTGAAAAGAGGACTTCCTACCATATTCTAGGATTAGTCATCTTATGCTAAAAGAATAATTTTCATCACATCCATGGAAAATTAATTTTTAATGTTTATGCATAAATAATTAATTAGAGAAAAAGAGAAATTTTTAGTAATTTCATTTTTATGCAAAAAGAGGAATTCCCATGATAATGGAGATCCATGTATTTCAATGAAGAAAGAGAAAATTTGGTATATTAAAACAATGAATATTTTTATTTAAAATCAAAGAGAAATTTTAGATAAATTATTTTTTTGCATAAATAAATTTAAATGATGAAAGAGGAATTCCCATCATATTTGGAATTCAATCATTTAAATGGAAAAAGTGGAATTCTTGTCATATTTAAATTAATGGATACTTTTATTTAATTTTAAGAGAAATTTTAGTTAAATTTATTTTTATGTATGAGAAAACTTAAATGATAAAAGAGGAATTTCCATCATATTTGGAATTCAATCATTTAAATGGTAAAAGTGGAAATCTTGGTATATTTGGAATAATGCATATTTTTATTTAATTTAAAGAGGAATTTTAGATAAATTCATTTTATGATAAAAGAGGAATTCCCATGACAATTGGAATCCAATCATTAAATGAGGAAAAGAGGAATTTTAAGCTTATTCAAAAAAATGGATATTGGTATTTAGTTAAAAGAAGAATTTTTATGGTGTTTAAGTAGAGAAAGAATTGAATTAATTTTTGGTGATGACAAAAGAGAAATTTTCACCAAAATTTCACCTAGAGAATTAGGGTTGATGAATTAAGTGGTAAAAAGAGTATCTTTAGATATTTTATGTGGTTAAATCACCAAATTGGTATTTATCCAAAATTAGATTAAATGGAAGAAGAGTATTTTCATTAAAATCCAATATTCTCTAATAAAACCATTTCTTAATCTACTATGAAAAAGAAGGAATGAAATTCACAAAGTTAGAATTTTCTTACGATTAGAAATTCAGTAGATGTTTATCTGTAGAAAATCCTTGTTAGAACTAAACCGAATGATTTTGGCTAGACCACGAGAGGGACGGTCAGTAAATCTACTTGTCCATCTCTCGATCAGAATCAAGTAGCAAAAACCTCGTGAGACCGATTCCAGTTATTAATACAAAGAATAGACTACCATTGACTTAACTAGCCTTCCCTTGACCGAAATCACCAAGAATCTAGTTGGACAGTCAGTCAAATGATAGGTAGATTACCCTGATGAGAGATCAAGGATTCTCATTATGAAATTGGGGATTAAGGAAAAAGGGTTTTGTGTGGAACCAATCTTAAATTGGGAATTTTACTTGCATAGAACCTCTGTTTTTTATTTAAAGGACTGTTTGGAATAATGCATATTTTTATTTAATTTAAAGAGAAATTTTAGATAAATTCATTTTATGATAAAAGAGGAATTCCCATGACAATTGGAATCCAATCATTAAATGAGGAAAAGAGGAATTTTAAGCTTATTCAAAAAATGGATATTGGTATTTAGTTAAAAGAAGAATTTTTATGGTATTTAAGTAGAGAAAGAATTGAATTAATTTTTGGTGATGACAAAAGAGAAATTTTCACCAAAATTTCACCTAGAGAATTAGGGTTGATGAATTAAGTGGTAGAAAGAGTATCTTTAGATATTTTATGTGGTTAAATCACCAAATTGGTATTTATCCAAAATTAGATTAAATGGAAGAAGAGTATTTTCATTAAAATCCAATATTCTCTAATAAAACCATTTCTTAATCTACTATGAAAAAGAAGGAATGAAATTCACAAAGTTGGAATTTCCTTACGATTAGAAATTCAGTAGATGTTTATCTATAGAAAATCCTTGTTAGAACTAAATCGAATGATTTTGGCTAGACCACGAGAGGGACGGTCAGTAAATCTACTTGTCCATCTCTCGATCGGAATCAAGCAAAAACCTCGTGAGACCGATTCCAGTTATTAATACAAAGAATAGACTACCATTGACTTAACTAGCCTTCCCTTGACCGAAATCACCAAGAATCTAGTTGGACAGTCAATCAAATGATGGGTAGATTACCCTGATGAGAGATCAAGGATTTTCATTATGAAATTGGGGATTAAGGAAAAAGGGTTTTGTGTGGAACCAATCTTAAATTGGGAATTTTACTTGCACAGAACCTCTGTTTTTTATTTAAAGGACTGTTTTACGCCAGAATGCTGGAGGAAGCATTTGGCATGTGTTTTGCTAAGAGGAAGTTCGTGTTGCAAACAGCTGGCGGGGAGTCGTCGAGGGACATCGCTCGCGGCAAAGCCTAATTTGGACAAGATTTAGACCAGTTTAGCTCCCATTTTGATCTAGTTTGATTCAGGAGAGAGGAGAGATAAAAATATCTTAATATTTTTGAATTAAAAACTCATCCACGTGTGAAATAGGCGCTTACCTCAAAGTCTTCCCCCTCCTTACCAAGGTATCAAAATGTATCATTATTCCAAAATATCTCATTTTTTTAGTAATATCTCATAGTTTTTAACTAATAAACCTTGTACTTAGTCAACTCTTCATCTTATGTGAGCATTTACTTATTTTTGGGCATTTTCTTTTATTGGCCACTGCATGACCTTTCTGCATTAGAGCACTGCCTAAGGCAAACCCACTGGCATCAATAACTACCTTAAAGGGTTTGGTGAAATCTGGTAACTTAAGGACAGGGTTGGTTACTAAGGCTGTTTCCAGTTTATCAAAGGCACTCTGACACATTGCAAGCCATTGAAAAAGGGTACTCTTCTTGAGAAGGTTAGTTAAAGGGGATGCTGTCTGGGCATACCTAGGTATAAAGATCCTATACCATCCGGTTAATCCTAGGAATCCTCTGACTTCCTTTACTATCTTGGGTTCCGGCCATTCTACGACTGCTTGGATCTTAGTGGGGTCAGGAGAAATCCCATCTTTTGATACTATGAATCCTAAGTATTTCACCTGGTCGACAGAGAAAGAACACTTGCTCTTTTTTACAAAGAGTTGGTGTTTCCTTAGGATTTCCAGGACCTTGCACACATGATCTTCATGATCTGCAACATTCTTTGAGTATACCAAGATATTATTAAAGAAGACAATAACAAAATCATCCAAGTATTCTTTGAGAATATCTTGCATAAGACAATTAAATGTCGCCAGGGCATTAGTCAATCCAAACGGCATGACTGTGAACTCATAATGCCCATAGCAAGTATTGAATGCTGTCTTCGGGATGTCCTGTTCCTTGATTTTGATCTGGTAGTATTCGGATTTGAGATCTATCTTTGTGAACATCTGGGTCCCACTTAACCGATCCAAAAGTTCATCAATCTTAGGAATAGGATACTTATTTTTAATTGTTAATTGATTCAATTCTCTTTAGTCAATACAGAGTCTTAACGTTCCATCTTTCTTCTTTTAAAAGAGAACGGGCGCACCCCAAGGTGAGACATTGGGTCTGACAAATCCCTCCTCTAACAGTTGTCTTAACTGCTTCTTAAGTTCTATGGCTTCAGGGACTGGCATTTTGTATGCCTGCTGGGCTACTGGTGGCTGAGCTCCGGGGGTTAACTCGATCTCATGATCTACTTCGCGAGACGGAGGCATCTTAGTTAGCTCTTCAGGGAACACATCTGCATACTCACTTAACCACTCTGGTTCTTTAGCCTTGCATTTTATGTTTACCGGATTCATCTTAATGACATAAACAACTTGCCTCTTTCTGAGCCCTTTTAATAATTTAGAAGCCTTGACTAATTGCAACACTGGGGATCCAAAAATTCCAATTCCTTGAACTTTATTCCCGTAGTGAAGGTCAAGGAAAGAGATGGTTTCTTTGTAACAATGAATGAATTATGTTAACTAACGTGTGGGTTAAATAACAAATTTTAATTATGGGTGTGTGAGTTCAAATTGGCTCCATAGGTCCAATGTTTAGGTGGAAGGCTAGACCCATGGGATTGGATGGGGTTAGGCTAAGCATGTGGATCTGGTCTAAGTAGAAAAAGGACCAAATACTGGAAAGTTGGTGGCATGGTGGACCTGAGCATGTAGATACTTTACAAAACATGTAGATACTTTACAAAACGAGAACAAATTAGATTTTAAAAAACTTGGGATGAGTAGTATAGAACAACATTCATGAAAAAGGATAGAAAAATTATCTTCATAATCGAGGAGTGAGGACATTTTGTTGAGCATCAACGATGTGACCTGCTTGTGAGAATTATAAAGGAAAAACACCTCGAGGATCATTCACCTCCCTCATTCTGAGAAGTGCATATATAATATGACGATCTATATAAGGTAGCAAACCGTAAATACAATACATCCATAATGTTTTTTTACTTGGGGAGCACAACACTGTTTTATGAAACTATGAAAGCCCATGTTTTTACGTGGCATCAATTTTACCCTTAAAAAATCATATTAAAGTGAAGTGGTCCATGTAGCGTAAGGTTATTTGCTAAGGATAATGTCGTCTTAGACTCGAACCTTCTACACGAGCACCCCCATGCCACCCCTTCTTGATGCCGTATTGATTTTTCTTCATTTCTGTAGACATGGAGGACTCATCTGGTCGAAGGCTTGACACTCTTCTTCGCCATTTCTCTCCTGTTTCTTCTCCTCTTGCTCCTGAGATGGTGCGTTCAGTTGGTTCTGTTTTAAAAATTAACTTACACACACACATATCTATGTAAGCATGCACGCAGAGGGATTGTACATGGATGTATGTATGTATATGAAGAGGGATCTATGCATGTATATGTAGAGAGTTTTATGTATGTCTGGATAGAAGTATATGTATGTATATGCAAAGGGTTTATGTATGTATGCATAGAAATATATGTATGTATACGTAAAGGGATTTATGTATGTATGCATAGAAGTAGGTTGAGTCTGTTTCCAACACCTATGCTATTACTTCATATGTTTCTCCATTGTGTAGGTCAATCGATGCTCTCACACATCATCTCCTGGCGGTCCTGTTGTGGTTGGAGCAATGGTGCTTGACATACATGCTTCCCCTTTTTCCAATGAGCTTCGACCTGGCACTACCACACCTGGCAAGGTGAGTGGCGTAATCGCCATCATAATTGATTATAAGTACTAGTAATTTGACAATATTGCATGGATGTGTGGCTATGTTTGGTGCACATGCATTGTCATTATTTTGTCCACCTTGAGTAGACTTCATACATGCATTTCCAAACTTGCTTTAGTTTCAAGTTCAGATGTACTTCCATCGTCGAATTGGCGGTGAGCTCCTCAAGAAAATAATCTCTCTCTCTCTCTCTCTCTCTCTCTCTCTCTGCCAGGACAAAACATATAGAGGTTCACTATCACTTCATCAAGCAAAAGGTGATTATAGGAGAGATAGATCTTGCATATGTACACACAAATGAGCAGCTAGCAAGCTAGCAGATATCTTCACTAAAGCATTGCACAAAGAGAAGTTTGAGTACTTTAGACACCATGTGAGTGTGCAATAGATTGATTTGAGCTTGAGGGGGAGTGTTGAGAAAGCAAGCTTAACTCTTGGACATGCTAGTTTGTAGGACACATTTGATGTACTAGGTTGATGTTCACAAATGGATAGGTGACATGCCCATGGTCATCAGATATTAGATCATGAGACATGCATGTCACATGGTACCATCACTTTAGTAGATTAGTTTACCTACAACTTTGGTTTGCATTTAGGACATATGCATTGATGCAGCACTCATAGATTGACATGGTAGGATGATAGAGAAAGACATGGAGGACAGGTCCATGATGACAGATGCGTTGTACACTTCTAGTAGCATTAGTACATCCAGACATTGGAGTAGGTATATCGGGAGTTGAGATGGTGCCATGTTGACATTGACCATATAGGAAGAGACCGTAACATGGAGATGATGATATGTCAATCACATGGGTAAAATGGCCTGGTTGTACACTAGTTATGAGCATTTAGGTGTACTAGCATTATTAGTGGTTATAACTTTGGTTTCACACTGGACCAAAGTTCTAGGACATATTTATCATTGTAGTTGTACTTCTTATTAGTTTTATCTAGCTAAGAAACTTGTTCATTCCTCATCTAAGAACCGAACCAGAGTGTGTTTTCAACACACAACCAATAGATATAATATATTCCACGTCTTTCAGTGAGAAGTTTGTCCTTATATCAGAAGTCACCTTAATTACCAACATACACAATTTTCAACTAGTGTCTTCCCTGTAAGGATGCAAAAGACAATAAATCAGTGGGTTCAATTATATATGGAAAAGATTTCCAACAATTGCTTCCAAAAAGGCGTAAAGTCCAACCCCTCTTATTTATCATGGGATAGAAAGGTTGCCTAAACCTCTAGAATTGAGAAATCCTCTATCCAACTGTTGAGCCTCTTGGCTGTAGAAGACCTCCAACTAAAGTCGAGTCTCTTGCTCGTAGAAGATTTACAATTGAAGGGACTTATTTACGGAGAACTAACATGCTCTTGAGTAACCTTTAAGCCTTGGCCTAGAAGTCCTGACTCCTTCAATCATCATAACTCCTTGAGTCATTTAGCATTCCTTGAGCCATCCACTGGGAAAGCAATAAGCACTCATCGATGCTCTCTGAATGCTCGTATCCTATCATTCACCCCACCAAATTGGGCATGAACCTAAGGTCAGCCTACCAAATGTCCTTGAAATTTGAACCATCCAAGGAGATCTGGTAGGACAATTTTTAGTATCTAGAACAAGATAGGTCCTATCAACTAGTTCTCTCACTAGTCCCTCGAGTGATTTTGAACCTCAGTGTTCGTCAGGACAAAATATTTTGAATGAGTGACTAAACTAAAAAGTTTTGATTGTTAGTCTACCTTTGGGCAAGTGGGAAATCGCCATCCAATTTTCCATGTGTCCTTTGTCCTCGAATAACCTGAAGACAACACACCTCCTCCTCAACTAGAAGTTCACTTCCAATGAATTAGGAAGTATGAACACATAGCTTCCTCAACTAGAGGTACAGTTCCAAAAACTAGGAAGTAACATGTCCATGGTATGTGTCACAAACGGGTGCATGGTTATATAGAATTTAGTACTGACATCACAAGATTATCATCCTTTGATCACTGCCATATCCCACATACATAGCCATAACAATTGATTATACAATTTGGAAATACTGAAAAGAAATGATACTGCACTAGGGACCAGAAGATGGGTTGGTCTCCTCCCCCTCGAAGGATATGTATGGCCTTAAGGGAGTAAGAATTTCACAAGTACATAAAATAGGTGGCTTGGCCCAGCCATACACCACCGTTTCTTCCAAAATGATTGAACATAAAAACAATTCACAAAAACTATACTTGCCCACAAGTAGCCCAGCTACAAGCTAGCAATGTGGTGCCCAGCACCCTTCACCAAGATTGCCCAGCAATCTCGATTTCTACAAATGCTTCAATAAGATCAACCACTGAGTGGCTGAAAATCAGCCTTAGGAGAATGCCCAACACTTCCCAAGGGTTCTCCCGCATAGAAATAGTAGCAACCGGAGCCAAGATGTTTCTTCCACAGCTTCGATCATTGGGAATAGTCTTCTTCTTCTTCTAGCTTGAATGGAGACTTTCAATTCTGAAAATCAGAATTCAGCCAGCTTGTTAGTGTTTTGGAGAGAGAAAAACAGTAGGGTATGGATGGAAAAATACTCTATAATAAGTGCACTAGATAGAGCAATAAACAAAGGTCAAGAAGTGTGTTGAAATGAGGCTGGAAATTTGAATTTATAGAGTTGTATTCAGCCTAGAAGGAAGTGCCTAGATGAAGAGAAAGAGTGGAGGTTATTGCTCATGAAAAGTTGTGGTAGGAAGAGGTTTGTGCAAGACTTTTGGATCACAAAGAATGGCTACTAGCAAAGGAGCAACTCCTGGAGTAAAAAGTGTGGAAGAGGCTTACTTTTTTACTTTTCTTTTGAATTAGCTAATCTTGCATGACTCTTTTTGGAGAAAAGTGAGCTTGCATGCTTTACTTTTAAGAAAAGTAAACTTGCATGGCATACTTTTAGGTGCATGAAAAGATAAAGTATTGCCTGATGCATGCATGTAGTTGGAAAAGCTTGCATGTTGCATGCATGGAGGTTTCTGGCCATGCATGTTGCATGCATGAGGGTTTTTGGCCATGCATGTCACATGCATGGGGGTTTTTGACCATGCATGTTGCATGCATGGGGGTTTCTCATCATGGAGAAGAAGTTTATCAACAATACTTAGCTAAACTAACATGCATGCATGCATGCATGGAGATAGAAAACTGGCATAAGAGTGGGCTGTCTTCAAAATATCAGTTATTTCTGTAAAAATCCATCAATACAAGTTAACTGAAGACAGATTATGCAACATACTAACCCATGGGTGCAATCCAGGCATCCTGAGATCCATGAGCTTCTCACGCAATAAAATCTATGCATTGTCTAGGCAACAAAACAATACATACAAATAAAAATAAGCCATGCATACAAATGTATGCATTTGAAGACATATTTTTGGAAGAAACCCCATCTATTTACATGGACTTGAAATATACAAAAGCTACGCCATTTGGCTCTCCAAGATCCATCGAATGTCCATGGCATTATGTATTGCATTTGGTTTTTCAAGATCCATCAAATGCCTAACATGCTTCTTTGTAGCCAGGATCTCGTAGATACAACAAGCACACACATACATAGGAAGCTTAACCATAAACATTCCATGCCTACACGTAGTGTCCAACACCCATGTCCATGGATAATAGAGAATTTACAATATGAATCCCGAGAAATTAGGGAGTAGTTACATTCCCCCTGGCTTCTAAACAGTTGTCCTCAATTGAAAAGCTTCCAAATAGTTGTTGAGGAGATTGGGATATTCTTTGAGATCGTGTTCTTGCATCCACCTTGAATCCATAGGTGAATAGTTCTTGAATTTAACCAAATACTTGCGTATGACCTTGTCTCCCTTAAGCTTCCGTTCTTGAAGACAATCTGTTCTGGTTGAAGCACCTCCTCTAAATCATCCACTTCCGGTGGATCTTGTGTAACTGGTTGAGAAGGCGGAGTTCCAATATATGGTTTCAACAAGCTGATTTGGAAAGCATTATGTATCTTCCAATGATTGGGCAAAGCCAATCTAAAAGCCACATCATTAATCTTTTGAATATCCTTCTCTTTGATGTCCATATGACGTCGATGCTGATCGGCAGCCTTCTTGTGCTTTGCTTGAGAGCGTTGTATGGCTGCCCGGGCTTGTGCATAGGCAGTATCCATATCTCTAACATATTCATCAATAGCAAAAATCTCATCCTTAGTGCGAAGGATAGGTGGAAGTATTACCTTACCATAGATAACCTCAAATGGAGCTTTGCCAGTGGAGGAATGGACTGTGTTGTTGTATGCAAACTCAACTAAGGGTAGATACTTCTCCCATGCTGCCTTTTGATTAGAAACATATCATTTGAGTAGATCGAGGACCATTGAGTTAGCTATTTCACTTTGCCCATCCTTTGTCAAAGAGAAAATTATGTCTAAAGATGAAAGCATGTCTCATCTAGATAAGGCTAGGGCAGATTTTTTATATCATTATGAAAATTGTTTTGCAGATGCCTTGCATGGGAACTTCCCCTGAGCGTCCAGAGGATCATTGCATTGATTTGATTCCTGGGAGCTCACCTCCAAATCAGCCCCTTTATAGGGTGAGTGCAAGCCAACAAGAAGAAATCATGACACAAGTCAATGATCTTCTTGAGAAGGGTTTGGTAGAACCCAGCTCATTCTGAGGGCAAAAAGACCAAAAGACCGGATGTATGAGAGATCAGAGCAAATCAATACAGCATGGAGTAGATGAGTGAGTATATGTATACTAATAAATGAAATCCAGTACAAAGTCCCTCTGATGTGAGGTGAAACACAGTCGGAGTCAAATGAGTAGAGAGGGCTACTATCCCAACGATGTCTAGCAGAGAGGGCTACTGTCCCTGTGATGTGTAGCAGAGAGGGCTGCTATCCCAAATCAAAGATGTAGATGTAAAATGATGAAGTACTGTAGATGTATGCTGGTGTAGATGTGAGATACTGCTCTAGAGAATGAGAAGCACACATGCTGTAGATCTAGAGGAGTAGGCCGACGATAGCTGTAGATAGAGAGTGCTGCGCTTGCAGATACCAACAATGGCGGCATAGTAAAATGATGAGCAAAACTGTATAAGTAGATGTGCCGGCAGTAGCAGAAACAGTAGCAGCAAACAGAAAATAACGATGAACTGTGAGTTGGTGGTGTTAATGTGCCAACAGCAGCAGAAAAGCGATGATCTTCAGATGTTTTTGTGAATGATAAGGCTTTTTATATATATATGTTGAAGGGGTGTTGGTCGGCCAAGGATGGCTGTCGGCCAGAACAAGACAAATATATGTCAAAAATCACACCCTTTTGGGCTGGATAAAATATCACTTTGGGTATATTTTCACACACCTCCCTTAGGCCAAAAGGGGACTAGAAGAGAAGATGAGGGAAAAAAGCTTTGGGTAAGGTGGGATGTCGAGGAACTAGAACATGTGCTCATCGACTTGTGTAGAGGTTTTTGAGTTTGGGTGGTACTGGATCAATGCAAGAGGTTTTCACATGCATGAATGCCCATTTTTAGGGTTTTCATTCACACACGTGTCCCAAACACAAAAAATAGAATGCTATGGAAAGGGTATGCAAGATGGAAAATGCAATGCAGTGGGTTTTCACATGAGCCGTGCCCTCATGGGGTTTTCACTGACTCATGCGCCCGTTACAAAAATGATAAATAATCTAGATGGAGAGGGTGATCCCCCTCTCAATATGTGGAGGGTGATGGTGGAGAACCAATGCCAATCCGTTCGCGAAGACGCTCGAGGATGGGCAGGTTGACGGACTTTGTAAGGATGTCGGCATGGTTGTCCGCCGTGGGAATGTACTGGAGCCTAATGGTACCAAGCTCAACCTGTTCCTTGGTAAAATGAAAATAGACATCCACATGCTTGGTACGGTTAGAAAAAATAGGATTGCCGACGAGGGAAATCGCACTCTGGCTGTCGATGAAGATGGTGGAAGTGGAGTCAATGGTAATGTGCATCTCCTTAAGAAGTTGACGAAGATACATAGCCTCAGTGGTGGCGTCATAGAGGGCCCAGTACTCAGCCTCAGTGGAAGAACCTACAACAATATCCTGCTTCTTGCTAGACCAAGAGAAGGGACCAGATCCAAGAGTACAAATAAGAGAATGCCGAGAATCGATGTGACCTGCCCAGTCGGAGTCCGTGTAACCACGCAGGGTGATCCCACTACTGAAGTGAAGTCCAAACATACAGGTACCTGCAAGATAGCGAACAATCCTCATCACTGAACTCCAATGTGGCTCCTGAGGAGCATTGAAATATTGACTTAAAATGGATGTGCAATAGGAAATGTCGGGTTGAGAGTTTGTGAGCAATATGAGTTTCCCAACCACTTGGCGGTAGGCTCGCTCTTCATGTGGCGGTGAGTCCTCTTCCTTTGATAATTTGATGGTGGGATCCAATGGGGTAGCCACATGGATAGCACCATCAGGAAAGTAGGAAGTAATGAGTTGAAGACAATACATTTGTTGTGACACAAAAATGCCATCGGGATGTTGGACCACCTCCATGCCAAGGAAATATGAGAGAAGATTGAGATCAGTCATCTCAAAAGTTCTTCTCAGCTGTGCCATGATATCAGTCACTTTGGCTTGATTGAACCAGAAATGATGAGGTCATCGACATACAACACTAGGTAGCAAACCATTCCTTGATTAGTGTGGATATAGATATTGGGATCACAGTGAGATGGTTGAAAACCTTGGTTGCGTAAAAATTTGTCAACGTGATGATACCATGCTCGGGGGGCTTGCTTAAGCCCATAAAGAGCTTTATGTAGGCGGAAGACTTTGTCCTCATACCTGGGGAGCGGGAAACCCTGAGGTTGGTCAACATAGACTTTCTCCTTGAGAATGCCATTTAAAAAAGTACTCTTAACATCCATCCAGTAGACTGGCCATTTGCGGTGAGCAGCCAGATTGAGTAAAATACGGATCGTCGTCATTTGACCAGTGGGTGTGAAGGTCTCGTCGAAGTCAATGCCTTCTTTCTAGCGAAAGCCTTGCACAATAAGCTGGGCTTTGTATTTGTCCAAGGTACCATTGGCTTTAAATTTTGTGTGAAAGATCCATTTGGTTCCAATGACCTTCTTATGACGAGGGCGATCCACAAGGGACCACGTGCCATTACGCTCAATGCTTTCGAGTTCTTGTTCCATAGCCTATTTCGAGGATGGAAGTTTGATAGCATCTTTCCACGATGTTGGCTCATCATGCGCCACATAGTTTGCGGAAAAAACAGTTTGGGTCTTGCCTTAGAGCTACAAATGCAACTTCCCTATGTGGATACGCTAGCTCACTTTGTCACGGCCTCACTCCATTGTCACACTAGAATGCTCCTTTGCTAATGGGGTGAATAGAGAGCTCTCTATGCCTTGATGGGGCAACAATTTCACGATGGTTCTCTCTCACAAAAGGTGGGGAATAGGATTGGTTGTACTTGCTCGGAGATCTAGGTACAAACAACAGCAAGAGCCAGTACAAACGATCTTGGAACAGCCCCAAAATTAGTGACCACTCCGGATGAAGAGAGAGAGAGCTGTGATGTATGACCAGTATTAATGAGAACACGCTGTTGCCCTGTTGTACAGCCAGCGCTTAAGGAGAGAGAGGGAACAGGCTGCTGCTATACAGCCAGCGCTCAGGTGAAGAGGGAACAGGCTACTGCTGTACAGCCAGCACTCAAGAGAAGAGGGAGATCATGTTGCTGCCCTGCTATACGGCCAACGTTGTAGGAGAGAGAGAACACGATGCTGCCCTGCTGTACGACCAGCACTAGAAGAGAGTGAACACTAGATGGCTGCTGCTGTATGGCCAGCGCTTGGGAGAAGGAAAAGCACACTGCTACCTTGCTGTACAGCTAGTGCTCAAGAGAAGGAAGAGTACGCTGCTGCCTTGCTGTACAGCCAGTGCAAAGGAGAGGGGGAGCACGCTGTTGTACGGCCAGCGCTCATGAGAGGGGAGGGAACAGGCTGCTGCCGGCGAGGAGATGAGGGTGCCAGAAGATCCAGCATGCTTTTATAAAGTCAACCAGCCCCAAAAATAGCTGTGCTTTTCTCCTTTTTGCCAAAAGTGGTTGAATATGACCAAAATATCAACTTTTGTGCTTTTCCAGCTTGTTGGCCAAGTTTATGCTAGGCGCCTCCCTCTGTTCAGGGATCTAGGCCAAAAATAATAATAAGTCCAGCCACACTCTAACGATGTGTGAACCTGCTAGCTTATAAACCTTATAAGCCACCTTAATGAATAAAATCCCATGCTGCTCGTGTTCTGTAGCCATCTTTTAGGCCAAACTTTGCCAGTAAATGCTTTAGCTTTCTTTTGTGAAAAACCCTCGTTCACACCTTGGCTCCATTCAATGTGTGAAACACCAATCAAGATTGGTGAAGGGACCAAATGGTGACATCCCCTCCGTCTTATAAGACAATTGTCCGCAACTATATAAGCTTGATACGAGTGGAAATACTCTTCAAATATAGGAGATCCATTGCCATGTAGTATAATCCGAGCATTAAAATCATAAGTACAGATCTATTGTTCTCCTCATAGAGCGGCCAGCCGGAGGAGAAGCATCTCTTCCCCTTATGATCACTTGTTTCCTGCCCTTATATTAGGCGAGTTTGTATTTAGCCCTTCGTGGTTGTACTTAGCCCTTTGTGGCTGTTTTCTCTTTAACTAATTGAAGGATCTTTTTCTCGGGAAAAAAAAAAAAGTACAGATCTATTGTAACCATAGATACTCGGCAGAGTTGCCGCTCTAGAATCCTTCCGGAAACTTCCCAAAACAGAAGTATGAAGTGAACACCAGGGTTGCTAGTCTTGAGAAAATACACCATGTCAGGCCTGCATCTACCATACATGTACTGTCATGTCAGGCTACATATGCCACACATTATTGTTATGTCAGGCTACTTATGCCATACATATATTGTCATGTGAGGCTTCATATGTCACACATGCAATCTTGCCATGTCAGGATCCATATGCCATACATGTATTGTCATGTCAAGCTCCACAAGCCATACATGTTTTATTATATCAAGCTCCATAAGCCACACATATAATCTTGCCATGTCAGTGGGCTCACACTAGAGTCCTTGCTGGGGATCCATCCACCACTTATAGGCATAAACTCCTCTTGGCATGTTAGTGGGCTCACACTAGGATCCTTGGGGAACCATCCACATACATGCAAAAAGGATATGCCATGCCATGATCGGTGTGAGAGTCCTTTCTAACAAACCCGCCAAAACAATTACATGTTCACACAAGCCAGGTTCAATCGGCACACTGTAGTTGTCACATGCACTCTGCACTCAGTGCATGGTGACAAGATGGCTCATCATAAGAAGTGCAACGGTTGTACAGTATTAGAACCCAGTAGGATGATATTTGTCGTACGCCGTGACCCCATTGTACATCCTCAGTCTAGGATAAGTCAAGCACGAGCTACGTAGGTCATTCCTCAGCCTTAGCGGGTCAGTCAGTCAGTCAGTCAAGTCCCTTAACCCACTTGGAGAGAATCATTCATGCATGTAGAGTCAGTAGAAGCCTTAGGGTTTGCATCAGAAAGCACTCTGCATTCTGCATAATATGCATTCATATACCTGTGCATCATTTAGAACATCCCAAAAGCCTTAGGGAATTTACTAGGATTTATCTGGTATTTTTTCCATATTTTATAGTATTTATTTAGCATTTATTGTCATTTATAAATATAAACTTTATTAAATGACCAGCCAACTTGACCAACCTCCAGTTAGTATAAATAGGCTTGCATAAGGCTTAGTTTCTCATTCAGTCTCTTCAGTGTGCTAAGAGCTTTCCTCCTCAGCCCTAGGAGTTCCCCTGCCTTCAGCACTAGACTAGTCTCATCCAGCCCTTGGAGTGCTTGAGTTTGCTTCAACCAGCCCTGGTTCTCCAACGCTTGCAGTTCAGCAGTCCCTACAGCCATAAGCGCAGCCATACAGTGCATCTACAGGCCTGAATCAGCAAGAAGACCTGCGTTTTCTGTATATCCAGCAGCTGGCCTGTTCACAGCAGCCCTACAGTCAGCCTGCGTTTACAGATCTGCAGCCTTACACATCTGCGTTTCTGTCCAGCAGCAGCACAGCCCTGCGTTTCAGTCCTACAGCCTGCGTTTTCAGTCTTGCATCAGTTCTACAGCAGTACCCCGCCTTCGGTGCATCATCCATACATGATGCAACAGTCATCTGGTGAAGGTAACGCAGCATTCATAAGCATTTACAGCATTCTAACATAGCTTAGAACAGTCCACCATCTCCTTTTCTCAGCCTCAGGTGTGCAGCCCTTCCTCATGCCCTTGGGAAGAGTGCATAGGCTCGAGATCAGGTCATCGAGGTGTTTCTACAGTCGTGTCCAGTTCAGCCAATCTCCGATCCTCCGAGATCTTGCGTTTGGCTTATCTACAGTCCACAGTCATTCTCTCTAAAGAAATAAAGCAAATACTATCTCGTTATCGGGATAGGGGGCCCTTCAGTGGGTAATTCGGGACCCAATTGATGTACAATTCTCACATCTCTCTGTCATCTCTTTAAAGTTTGAAGTATTAAAGTGGATTGCTAAACTCACGAAACTCAGGATATAGAAGACGGTGCGAGCATTTGTGTGACAGGATCTTCCAATACAAAGACCTCCGTTGCATATCACATTGGTATCAGATTCAGATTGTCCATACACACCGTATCCTAGCGTGGGGGCATCCTTGGATGGTTAGATTGCGTTCCGGCACGACCATCGACTTCAGCATCATGTCTACAGAAGAGAGTACTCATCAGCCGGAAGACGTCTCCCCCGAAGGAGACCATGTTCTTCCGCCTACAGCAGACACCATAGCTCTTCTTAGAGCTCAAAACCAGCTGCTCATGGAGCGTCTCCAACTCTTGGAGGCAGCAGTAGCACGTCCTTCTACACCTCCAGCAGCACCCGACTACATCTCCCTCTTCTTTCAGATGGAACAACAAAGGAGAGAGGATGAGGCCCGAAGGAAAAGAGAAAAAGCAGAAAGATGGGACTATGAGGAAGCCCAACGCAGGATCAACGAAGACCGGCATCAGGCTGAACTCGCCGCTGAACTCGCCGCTCGGGAACTCCAATGTGAGCTTGATCGAGAACGTATGTTACTCGAGCAACAACGGGAAAAGGAGGCCATACACTTGAGGTATCAGCAGCTCTCCTCAGTCTCCCCAGTCATAGGTGTCACCAGCCCCAGCAGTCCGTAGAGCAGCATTAACCACCATCATTCGCAGTCAACCAAACTTTAGTAAATATGATGGTAAGTGTGATCATTCATCAGTTAATCAATTTATTCATCAGTTTAATACTCATTTTCCATTAGCTAGGATCACAGACCCACAAGACAAAGTCCACTTAGCGGCTCCCCATCTCACTGGTGAGGCAGTCACTTGGTGGCAGCATTGGTCTAGTATTCATACAGACCAGGCCACAGGTGTCACAGTCTTTGACTGGGACATCTTTGTCCATGACCTGAAGACCAGATTTCTCCCGTCCCAGTACATGACCGGTTTGAAAGACGAGTTCTATGGACTCAGACAGAACGGATCCCCAGTGCTTCAGCTTTCCGGTAAGGTTATTACTTTAGCACATCAGTTAGGGTTATCTGAGCAAGCTAAGATGGAGCAATTCATTCGTGGATTGGACTATTCGGTTCACAGTTTGTAACTTTGAACCAAGTACATATGACCGGGCTCTGACTCTCGCTCAGAATGAAGAAATGAAGATGAACGGAGGCAAGCCCAAGCAGTCATCTCAGTCCAGTACCAAACCCCAACAGGGGAAGGGTAATTCGTCTTCTAAAGACACTAAGACAGACAACAGTCCTAGCTCTAGTTCAGGGGGTAAGGAATCCAGGCCTAAGAAGACCCTTGAGGAAAAGGCTCAAGCAGGCATCACTGGAGGCTATCTTCCTCCAGAGGAGCAAAGACAGTATCAGTCAGAAAACAGATGTTTTTTCTGTCATACCATTGGGCATGGTAAGCAGGATTGTCCAAAAAGACAAGCGGAGCAAGCCTCCAAAGAGCATTCTGCCATAGTTGCTGCAGTATCCCCCGCTCCTCCAGCCCTGCCTGCTACCACCAATGCGGTTCATATCTTACCTTCTATGCATTCCATGCCATCCGTGGTACTTGATGCTAAGCAGGAGGGTGAGGCAACAACCACATAGAAAAGCCTGATCCGAGCTTATGGCTGTGCCAAGGGCCGACAGTTCATAATCCTTTTTGACATGGGCAGTTCTGAGGACGCCATCTCTCCCCAGTTGGCTACCAACATGAGCTGTACCTTAGTGCCCTATCATTTGGAGGTAGATGGGTTTACACCTGGTCTCCGCACCCACATCTCTCAGAAGGCACAACAGTTTTCTTTTCAAGTTCAAAAGGCCTCATTCCAGCGAGAATTCGTTGTCTCTCCTCTTTTGGGATGTGACATGATCTTAGGAATCCAGTGGTTTCGTCAGTATGAACCTATTCCCAATTGGGGGGAGGGCACCTTTATTATCTCTAAAGGTTTTCCTGAGTCTGTCATGATTCGGGGGGATAGGAGCATTCTTGGCGTTCCTATGATTTCTCATCTCCAGGCCCAACGAGCTATGTGCAAGGGAGCAGAAGGAGCATTAATTTATGCTCAGACAGCTTCTATCTCATCAATAACCGCTGTCTCATCATCTTCAGTCCCTCAGTTAGTAGATCTCCTTTCTCATTTTGACATTTTTAAGGATGATCTCCTACCCAGTATCCCACAGTTAGCAGAACCTCCTAGCAAGTTTCCCTCTTGTCTTTCCAAGACTTTCAAGGGCAAGCTAGAACAGCAGTCAGTTCTCAAACATTTAAAACATGTTCCTTATGGACACATTTTCACAGTCACCACAGACCACCAAGCACTTAAGTGGCTCCCGACGATGCCAAGTGCCCAGTGGAGTGCTGAGCACACTAGACAGGGTCAGCTCTTCCAATAAGTTGGAGGAATGATTAAGTACATCCCTGGTCAGCATAACCCAGTAGCAGATGTTCTTAGTAGAAAAACTAGCATCCCGACCAGTCAGGAGTCTACCATTCTCAACATCTCTAGAAAAGACTTAGAAGATCAGTATGTCGATTCTGCAAAGTTTGGTACTCAACCCAGTTTGGTCCTCAATTTTGAGCCTGGCCATCATTCAGTTCACAGACAGGCATGTAAGTTTAGACGAGATATCCACTTCAAGGAAGGGGATTGGGTCTCTCAGTGCATCATGAAACAAAGATTGAAATAAGTGGGCAAACATTGTCCCAAGCTTTCATTTCATAGTTTTGGTCCTTTTCCAATAGTCAAAAAGTTAAGTGATGTCTCCATGAAGTTAAAGTTGCCTGCCAGTTGGACAATGCATGATGTTTTCCATGTTTCTTGGCTAAAACCATATGTTGGTCCAGAAGTGTTTGATGTTTTAGATGAACAGCAGCCAGACGTGGTAGATGAGGCAGAAGTTATTGAGCCTGAGCAGATCCTTCTTCATCGATGGAAGCATGGTTCCGGTCGACGGATTCGTCAGTTCTATACGAAATTCCGAGATCGAGGCACCCACGAAGCCGTATGGCTCGACGAGGAGTTCTTCCAGGAGTACCCCCAGTTGTTGGCGGACTACTTGGAAGCCATGAACCTGCCGCCAAGCTAAGCAGGAGGGAATGTCACATGCACTCTGCACTCAGTGCATGGTGACAAGATGGCTCTTCATCAGAAGTGCAACAGTTGTACAGTATTAGAACCCAGTAGGATGATATTTGTCGTACGCCGTGACCCCATTGTACATCCTCAGTCCAGGATAAGTCAAGCACGAGCTACGTAGGTCATTCCTCAGCCTTAGCGGGTCAGTCAGTCAGTCAAGTCCCTTAACCCACTTGGAGAGAATCATTCATGCATGTAGAGTCAGTAGAAGCCTTAGGGCTTGCATCAGAAAGCACTCTGCATTTTGCATAATATGCATTCATATGCCTATGCATCATTTAGAACATCCCAGAAGCCTTAGGGAATTTACTAGGATTTATTTAGTATTTTTCCTATATTTTATAGTATTTATTTAGCATTTATTGTCATTTATAAATATAAACTTTATTAAATGACCAGCCAACTTGACCAACCTCCAGTTAGTATAAATAGGCTTGCATAGGGCTTAGTTTCTCATTCAGTCTTCAGTGTGCTAAGAGCTTTCCTCCTCATCCCTAGGAGTTCCCTTGCCTTCAGCACTAGACTAGTCTCATCCAGCCCTTGGAGTGCTTGAGTATGCTTCAGCCAGCCCTGGTTCTCCAACGCTTGCAGTTCAGCAGTCCCTACAGCCATAAGCGCAGCCATACAGTGCATCTACAGGCCTGAATCAGCAAGAAGACCTGCGTTTTCTGCATATCCAGCAGCCCTACAGTCAGCCTGCGTTTACAGATCTTCAGCCTTACACATCTGCGTTTCTGTCCAGCAGCAGCACAGCCCTGCGTTTCAGTCCTACAGCCTGTGTTTTCAGTCTTGCATCAGTTCTACAGCAGTACCCGGCCTTCGGTGCATCATCCATACATGATGCAACAGTCATCTGGTGAAGGTAACACAGCATTCATAAGCATTTACAGCATTCTAACATAGCTTAGAACAGTCCACCATCTCCTTTTCTCAGCCTCAGGTGTGCAGCCCTTCCTCATGCCCTTGGGAAGAGTGCATAGGCTCGAGATCAGGTCATCGAGGTGTTTCTACAGTCGTGTACAGTTCAGCAAATCTCCAATCCTCCGAGATCTTGCGTTTGGCTTATCTACAGTCCACAGTCATTCTCTCTAAAGAAATAAAGCAAATACTATCTCGCTATCGGGATAGGGGGCCCTTCCAGTGGGTAATTCGGGACCCAATCTGGTGTACAATTCTCATATCTCTCTCTCATCTCTTTAAAGTTTCAAGTATTAAAGTGGATTGCTAAACTCACGAAACTCAGGATACAGAAGACGGTGTGAGCATTTGTGTGACAGGATCTTCCAATACAATGACTTCCGCTGCATATCACAGTAGTCCAGGACAACCTTGCATGTCTTTGACCAGCCATGGAAGCGCAGAATACCTACCATGTTCAATTCATAGTCTAGAATCAGCTAGTCCATGTTACTGATGAATACTTCGTAGTTTTGTAACCACATATGCGACATATTGTCCCATACCACTAGAATACTCCCCATATGAGATCTTTGTATAGGCGACAATTCTAGCATCCCATACTGCTAGGAGTCTCCAATATACAAGACCAAAACCATAGAGAAGCCTTTTCCAGAATTAGAATGGTTTCCAAAGAAAACGCCTTTCAAAAAAATAACTTTCCTGAAACACATCTCAAGATAGACATGAGAAAGACTCTCCACTTGCGTCAGCAAGGGAGTTCGACATGTACAAAATTCCAAATACTTGCAAAAGAAAAGCATTAAACATAAATACTTATCTCGATAAAAAAAAGTATGTCACTAATATATTTATGTACAATCAAAATTTTTGGGACGAAATCCCATAAATATCGCAGCAGATACCAAAATTCGCAACACCCAAAATAGTCTTTATGTAGATACAGAAGTATGGAGTAGAACTAAATCTCCTTCGAAACTTCTTTCTTTTTATGGCAAGAATACTAGCACCCATAACAATCGGGCTTGGTACAACAACCCGGTGGTCCATGGGGATGACCTAGAAGTATCTCTCACCGGGCTAGTACCAAATCCAAATATCCAAATCCAAATCCAATGAATCCAAATCCAAATCCAAGTCCAAGTCCAAGTCCAAATCCAAGTCCAAGTTCCATAACCAAGTTCCATGTTCATGTCCAAGCTTCTGCCCAACCTATATGTCCAAGTTCCATGTTTATGTCCAAGCTTCATGTTCCATGTCCAAGCTCTATGCCCAAGTTCTCCATGTCCAAGCTAATATGTCTACGTCCAAGACACACTCGCTCATCCCATGAGTAATATCCACAACTGCTATAGCCTTGTCCATGAAGAAAACCATGGAAAAGCTCTTTCTCGCAAGAAAATTGATATAAAACCTGTTTTAATGGTTTTTGGGCAATAAAAACATCCAAAAAGCAGTTTTTAGGGTTTTTGGAGCAGTTTTAGGGTTTTTGAAATTTATGTCCATACAGTTCCGTACATGCCCGTACAGCTCGGTACATGTCCGTACATTAGCTTTTTGGTCCGGCTCAGTCTCCTCTTTCCAATGGTGCCCTTGGCTTGTGGTCAACCCTATTTGACTTTTTGCTTTTTCCCTGCTTTTTGACCAAGAATGGTGCTTTTTCTTAATCAATCCTCATGGACCCTATCCCCATGTCTTCTTCCACCTGTTTGGTCTCCAGGCATGGATTTCATCATGTGAAGTAGAGCTAGGAGGACCAAATAGTTATAGTAGCCATCTTTTTGGCCAAACTTCGCCAGTAAATGCTTCAGCTTTCTTCTGTGGAAAATCCCCGTTCACATCTTGGATCCATTCAGTGTGTGAAACACCAATCAAGACTGGTGCAGGGACCAAATGGTGACAAACACTGCTCCTCATGGTTACCGAGGTTAGCTATGTGTGATAGATGAGTACAAACAAGTGCAAAAAGATGATAATGAATCATCAAAACACTCAAAAAGAGAAGTAACCAACCACAAGATAGAGTCATAAAATCCAGAGAGACGCTCTCTCAGTGACCTTAAAGTTACACAAAAGGAGTTGGAGACTGGAGTGCAAAGATAAAATGATTGCTGCTTTCAGACTTTTAGGACTGGGCAAAGCGGGAGCAGAAGGCAAGGATGGAGCTTGAGGGCAGGCAACAGACAGCAAGGGAAAGCCAAGAAGCCACAGTGAAGTAGGCATGTGACATGTGTACCTGACAAGTCTGGCAGATCATGCTCATGCGTGACGCACCCTCCTTTTGGCAAACAATTTAAGGGTTTATAAGGCAGCATACTCTAGTGCCTCAATGCAGCAGCAGCAACCGGTCTTACAAGCCACCATAGCTGCATTCGGGCCAGGAGATTCATCTTCTGTAGCTGCGGGACCAAGCGGTCCGGCATCACCCATATCCCCTCGTGAAGGCTGCACAACCAGATCCAAATTGTGCAGGGTAGCTGCATGTTATCATGACTAGTTTCTCCGGGTGGGAAGGCTAAGCATAGTGTATTCCAGACAAGAAACCCAGAAGCCTAAGGAGATCCTAGATGGGATTACACCATGGCGTCTCATACCACCAGGACATACCCCACAGAAAACCCCCATTAAGCTAGTCACGCAACTGTCTTGTGTTAGAATCTTCTAGAAGCCTCGCTTCTGTAGTCCACAAGCTGTCCAGAATCCTTGTAATTATGACAATCATCACAAGACCGCCTAACTCGTTATGGTGGAGTCTTGGTAATTTCAGTATCCTCTGAAGTATGTTTGGAGTATATTTCTCACCAGAAGGGATGTTACTAACTTTGAAGTCTTAAGACATGTTTAGTCCTTGAGCACTAATCCAACCTCAATATTAAATGCCAGGTCAGATATGTCTTTGGGACCCAATAATATGCAGTAAAGCTGCCAAACAACTTGATTAAATAGATTTCATGGTTCTTTACTCCAAAAGCACGTTGGACCATCTCCTTTACAGGTGCAAGAGGAGAAGCAGCCAGTTTTGGAGGATAAGGAGTATGCCCAGCTCTGATGTTTCATGCTATTATGAGCCCTATGAGACAGGCTGTGTCACATGCATCAGGCCTTACATGCACGTGTGCCTTACATGCATGTGCCATGTTTACTGAGGCCAGGATAGGGGACAAAGGTCGGTGAGTGAAAGTGACTGTTAAATTGCACACAGGTAGACCTGGCATGTGATTGTCCTCCGCAATTTCTCCACGTCCATCTTTGAACCACTTGAATATATATCTGTTTGGAGAGAAACAAATCATTCTCTTCCAAATTTTGTTCTTAATTTGTTGCATTGTTTATCAAAGAAACGAGTATTGTCTGCCTCCTCAATCTTTTTCTCCTGAATTTTGAATTTGTATGAAAGGTGCGGTATATTAGAGGGGGAGTTGGCAGGAACGTTGCGGAGTGCATGGTGAAACTGGGAATGGCTCCTTTTCTTATCAGCGTTGTCGGGCAAGACATGGCGGGTAATAAATTTCAAAAACTTCTGTACTGACCCCAATTCTATCAAGTACATACATAGGACAAAACCTTCAAGTTACTTAAGTGAATGCTTAAGTGAATGGGGTTTCTTTCAGGTGATGTTTTGTTGGCAAATTGGCAGTCTCTAGGTCTTGAAACAGATGGTAAGTTTGAGATCTTTCTTTCTTTGAGTATGCTCTTTGTTTACAAGTTGTTGACGTGGTTTCTAATGAGCTGCTCCTTGGGACTTACCTTGTAACTGAGTTTTTCAGGAATAAGACGGTGCTTAGGAGCAGAAACCCCTGTTGTTTGTGCCATCTTTGATGGAAATGGTGAATTAGCCAGAGCAGTGGCAGACGTTCATATTCTCGTGAGTCTTGCGTTATGCCTTATGGGCTTTTAGAAACATTTTCAAGTCTTTAACTGGTGTTACATTGCAAACTTGCCAGTTCTCAAAACGATCATGAATGGTTGGTTAATGGTTTTAGTTGGCTTTGAGCATGCTATGGTGTAGATGTGTTGCAGTGGATGCTGATGGATTTGGTGGGGGCAGGAGGAAAACTTAACACCGGAATGGATTCGTCTGTTTGAGAGTCGTATAAGATCTGCAAGTTTTCTAATGGTCGATGCAAATCTGAACCCAGCTGCTTTAGAAGCTGCCTGCAAGTGTAGGGTTTGCATTTTCTCCTTGCCAGTTTCTGAAATTATACACACCTCTGTAGAACTGTAAGGATCTAAAATTTGTGATTTAGAGGGTGTTTTGTCAAAGATATTTTTTGATGAGGTGTAACACATGAACCTGCTTGTTTGTGCACATGTGTGTGTATATATATCTACATACATATCCATCTATATGTACATATGTATGCACACTTGCACACGTGTGTGTGTGTCTCTCTATCATGATGTTGTTACGCTTGATCAGGAGTAAGCCATCAGAACCACATTATATGTGCAGAGTTTGGGGTAGCCCCACTGGTTACAAATGCCCTCTCAGACCGCCACTTACATTCAGCATATATACACTTTCGACAGAGAGTGCCTCCCGCGCCTAGCATTGGAGTCCTTTATGTGGTTACGTCAGGAGAGGGAGAGGGAGCAGGAGCGGGTCAGACAGGCTGGATTGCCCTCCTCCTCATTGATATGCCCACCACCATTACTTCGTGTGCATGGTACTCGGAGGTTGAGTGGTTTCATGCACATGGCATACAAATGGATTGTTTCCCTCCATTTTAGTACAGCTTGGATTCCCCCTACCTCAACCTCTCATGGTAGGAGATCAACCGGATCATCCTGTTAGATCTACTCGGACTACACATACATTGGACTTGGGTGTCCCTTCAGAGATTGGTAAGAAGTGTAAATTCTACAGAGAATCTACAGAGACCACTCCTTGAGTTTCTCTGAGGATGGATTCTTTGAGATCCCAAGATACATACAGACACGTGTTACATGCTGTGTGTATCTCAATTGGCCAGCTCAGGGTATCCTTCCACCGCCTCAGGTTAGGGACTGGCCAAGCCGAGGATACTTACGGGAGGAGACGATATGCAGAGTATGTACCATGGGCAAGGTAGAGGATGAGGCACACGATATGTTTAACTGCCAGCCTACTATGAGACATGGGGGAGATCCCACTGCCTTTTCCAGGGGAATTCAGCCTGCTCGCAGGGGTGATACAGTATAAGTATCAGAGATGCTTGGGCATGTACTTGATGGAGCTCAAACGACAGAGGGATGTAGTACTGAGGCTGTATGCTGAGAGACAGGCCCAGCCTTGACAGGACACCACTCAGAGAGCCATGACAGATTTCTTGGTGGTACAGACATCCACATCAAGACTCCACCATCCATACCAGTGCCTCTGCTCCGACATTTGAGCCCACCTCCCATACCCATGCTTCGGCTCCCCCCCAGAGGAGTTCTCAGTGAGCGAGCCTGATCTATCTTGCAGGCCCTCTCTGAAACACCAGCCCCACTGCCAACTTCCTGTGCTCCAGTGCACGAGAAGCCCAGCCTGCCATCAAGCATTCAGTTAGCAACAGAGGCGCAAGTTCAGCGCAGCTGCCTTTATTTTCAGCATCTGCAAGGGACACTACACCTCTTCTTTCTCCCTTAACATCTACACCCCCAAGTATATCTGCTATGGCTTCCTAGGTATGCTGAATGCATACTTTGAACATTTTTGTTGGAGGCAGTGGTTCTATATGCCATGTGGTCTCGCCTACCATGATGTTTGGTCTGATGGAGTTCAGTCTTTACTGTCTCACATATTTACTGACCTGTATTTACAGTATCTTACTCTAAAATCTTAAAAAAGTTCGGAATTCTAGATCATTCATTCTGGTTTCTTATACTTGAGACATACTGGCCTTTGGCAGCTTTTGTTACTCACATTTGTTGTGAGTGATAATTGCTTCTTTGACATATGGCCTGTAGGCAACCTATAATCTCTATATGGACCCTTAGTGTTTGCATTGCATACTTATGTCAGTTTTTTCTCGAAAGTTACCCCGGGTGTGTGTGTGTGTGTGTGTGTGTGTGTATCTCTACACACACACTTTTTTTTTAAAATAGTAAAAACCAGTTTTCTATTACCAAGAAACAATATACATGGGGAGGATGAACTTCAGAGAGAAATCAGCCAAGGAAGAAAGCTAAAAACAATAGAAAAAAAATTCAAACTACGGGACGTCAGTAGCCTCCAACTATCAACAGTCATGTAGGGACCGGTGAAGATTGGCACGAAAGAAAGCATAAGCATCCAGAGAAGGTCGTCGAAACATAATATGGTTCCTAGCCTTCAAAATAGTCCAAAGTGCCGAGTATCTCATCTAAATGATGAAAGTGTCAAATCCAGTCATTCAAGATGGTAGAACAGCAAACCTTGGAGGTTGTGAGTCAATGCTTGCAAGAAATTCCTGGACTCCGTGCAATGCCAAAGAAGATGGGGAACGGACTCTGTATGTCATCCACATCGACAACATCTATCACTGGAGCTATGTCGTTTTGCAAGAAAAGTAGAAACTGGAAGTATTCCCACAACGCTATTTGAGAGGTAGCATATAACCCCAAATTATTTGAAGCCTTTGTTTCCACCATTTAGTTTTCTTATGCAAGCCCCATAAAGTGTCAGCATGAGGCTGAATCCACGGTGAAGGAAGCAACAATTTGTACACATTACTTGCCGAAAGTGCATTCAATCGAAGAGAGCTAGTATGACCAACAAGTTGCCAATCATGAAGTCTGTCCTGATCATCCCAGGGTGGGATAGGTTCAAAAGGCCGCAACAACATAGTAATAGTTTTCCACACTCACATGTGATGCAAACCCAAGTTGTGTTTCAAATAGGCTTGTGGGAAAGTCATCACAAATCCCTCATCTGTGACAACATCTGCCACAGTGGTAACTCCAATAGAGGCCAAAAGGCATGCCTTTCGTGGTTCATGTACTCCAAGTGGTCGAGGAAACACCGAAGACGAATGGATGCTTTCCAATCGAAAAGAATTCCCAGTCAGTGCATCTCTACCATGGCAATGAATAGAAGACAATGCTAGTTTTCAGTCACGAAGAAGGGAAGATACGTAAGGAATTTCTCTTTCAAATTTGCTAAGCACTACTTCCAAGTGAGAAATGTACCAATTGCCATAAGCTCTCGTCTTGATGGAAGCACACATGCCTGGAAGCATTATGGCCCATGACTGCCGAAGTTGAAAGAAAGTGGGAATCATGGTGGCCTTTCTTGCCAAGCACCAGTCTTGGTCAAAAAGCAAGAAAAAGCAAAAAGTCAAACTAGGTTGACCCCAAGCTAGGGGCACCACTGGCAAGAGGAGACTGAGCCGGACCAAAACGCTAAAAGCCGTGTTTTCAAAAAACAACTTTAGGACCGAAAAGCAAGGCCCTAAAGTTAGAAAAGCAAAGTTAGAGAACTTTGACAAAAGCGAGTAATATTTTATTATAAAGTGGAAAGCAAAGGGAAAAAGGCAAAAGAAAAAGCTTGGTTAAGCTTTTAGCAAAAAGCAGAGCCCTCTTTAAGTATAAAAAGGCTTGAACCTCTCTTGTAGCATCATGAAGGAGATCGTGGAGTGTGTGTGTGGGCATCATTATGATCATGGAGAGCTTCTTCTTCGCCATCAACACCTTCTCCAACTTGCTTTTGAGATGTACGGTCAGTCCTAGACTTATATGGGCATATGCATGGGTGATTTGGACGCGTGTATGGAGCTGTACGGACATGTGTGGAGCTATACGGACTGCAAATTTCAAAAACCCTAAAAATTTCAGAAACCCTAAAATTGCTCCAAAAATCCTAAAAATTGCTTTTTGGAGGTTTTTATCGCCCGAAAACCATTAACACAGGTTTTATATCAGTTTTCTTGCCAGAAATAGCTTTTCCATGGTTTTCTTCATCAACAAGGGTATAGGAGTTGTGGAGATTACTCATGGGATGAGCGAGTGATTCTTGGACTTTCACTTGGACTAGAATCTGGACTTGGATTTGGATTTGGACCTGGAACTTGAACTTGGATCTGGACTTGGATGTGGATTTAGACTTGGATCTGGACTTGGATTTGGATCTGGATATTGGATCTAGTACTAGTCCGGTGAGAGATTCTTGTGCGTCATCTGCGTGGTCTGCTCGGCAGCAGAGATCTTGTGTCTCGACATCGACATCGAGTTGGATATCCCACATCAGCATATCTATTTGTTTTGTATTCATTGATTGTATTGATCCTAGCCAGCGTGCCCGTGGATTGTTCTTGAATAAATTCTTGAAAGAGGGCGGGGCCTATTCCCCGCTTAGTGTGGTGTATTGTGTAAAGTTTCCTAACCCCTTCTCTGTCTCCCCCTCTCTCTATATCTTTTGGATACGTGGTTGAGTCTGTCATGGCACGCCCCATTGGGCTTACAGTGGTATTATAGCAGGATTTCTCTTGAAGAAACTGTCTTGGGGTGACAGAGCCATGTCGAGAGAATAGGGAAACCAAGGGTCTAATGAAGGGAACAACTATTAGGCCAATCCAGGACTTCAGGATGGGAACCAGGGTCATCGATCCATTACTCATGAGACCGCAGCCATGTCATCATAAGAGTATCATGACTTTGAGCAGCTTGGTGATTTCTCAGAGACGAAGAATTCCTTGCTTGGAAAACCAAGAGGAAACAGGACCAAAGAAGGACTCAAATGTTTGAAGAAATTCATCGGGGAAAAAGAGCCATCGAGCCGAAGGAGTTGAAGCTGTCAAAGCCTATCTTCGTGTCAAAAGGGTCACCATTTCGGAAGGATTATCAGATTGACATCATGCCAGGAATATCGTCAAGAGGTTTGTAGTGGATGCTAGACCAATGCAAGTTTTAACAAAGAAAGCCGGGGGATCTTTGTGGACCAAAGTTGAAATAGAATCCTTTGAAGCATTAAACTTTACGCTAGCAAAGGACCAGTGTTGGTTATTCTAGACCTTTTTGTGGTTGAACATGATGAAGATTGCATTGGAGCAGTCTTGAACCATGAAGACCAAATTGTGGCCTACGAACGTCAAAGACAATAAGGTAGCAGAAGCATTATCTTGGAGACCCCTGAGCCATGAGGTTTCTATGGGTTACCCTATGGATTTCACTTTGACGAGGGATCTTTATGCTACCAAAGAGGACTTCAAAGATGTTTTGGAACAGATTACTTGGTGACTTCTTATGTCATCAAAAAGGGTTTTTCTTATGATGTAAACCCGTTTATGTGACACAAAGGATTCGAGGCCAAAAGCCATGCTCCACCTTACATAGGGCAAAGAAGTATACTGACTACAACTCGAGCTTTGAAAAGCTACTTTTATTAGGCCTTGTATGAGAAAGAACATTGAGCTATATGTTTGAGAATATTTGGTTTGTCAGATGGTCAAGTTTGATCAACAAAAGCTAGCAGGATTATTGCACCCATTGAATGTTCTATGGGAGAGTATTGCTATGGATTTTATCTTTGGATAGCCAAAGACAGGAAGTGGAAATGATGGTATATGGACCTTTTTCAGGATACCAGGAAGATCAACCATGTATGTCATCGGTTGGACCTTTTAGATCATTGGAGGACACATAATGCCTTCCATGACAGTTTATTGAAACCATGTACAGGTTATTCCTACAGGAGTCTGTTTTGGAGGATCCACCAGGGGTGGAAGAGCCAAAACAGATTGTGTTCCATTCTCTGAGAAAAAGAGGAAAGACAGTGGTTAGAAAATTCCTCTTGGAAATGGATGCCACAGAAGTACTTCAAGGACTATCCAGATATACTATGAGCTTATGAGGAAGTGGTTGGTCTAGATGTATTTGAAGTATGGATATGGACATCTTGCGATCAAGACTGATCCAAGAGGGAAGGATGGTGCCTCTAGTCCTCTTCATTGTATATATATTAGACTGGAATTGATCATTATTTTACTTATATAATGATTATTTGGACATGCTCTAGTTTGGGTGGCAACGATGCTTGATAGCCCAAGAAGCGAGATTTATATATGGGAGGCAACGATGGCAGATGATCCATTGGACGACAATGATGTCAAAACGAGATTTGTATATGGAAGGCAATGATGTCGAATGACCCATTGGACGACAACGATGCTAGATATCTTGGACTTCATAGTCGGGCGGTCATTGCGACCAGATGGCCCAGATGATTGTATTGGATTTCATAGTCGGGCGGTCAATGTGACCAGATGACCTAGATGACTATTGATGAACTCTCGGGTAGTCTTAGTACTTAGATGGCCTTGACCAAATTCTCGGGCGGTCTTAGTGACCAGATGGCCTTGAGCAAATTCTCGGGCGGTCCTAGTGACTAGATGGCCTTGAGCGAACTCTCAGGCGGTGTTAATGAGGAGATGGCCTTGAGCGATAGTTTGAGCGGTGTCCCTCGGGAGCCAAATAGCTCAGCACAGTTTCCGATGAAACCAGACAGGACAATCCATGAACAGGAGGATCATTACTTGTGCATTGCATACTGATGTATGTTTGAATTTCTTTGACTTTGTGTGCTGTTTTTGATGTGTGGACAATGCTTGGATTTATAGCATGTGATAGTCCATTGGCTCCAAACTAACTGGCCAATACCTGGAGTACCCAATCATAGTCACATGGAACGTGGAATGGGAGTGGGAACGAGGCCCGATTTTGGAATGGGGAACAAGGACGTTTGGACTTGGAATGGGAACGAGAACAACACGTCATCATGAGAGAGAGAGTTAGAGAAATGAAATGATATATTAACGTCTCTAAGAGGCCATAATGGCCTATGAGACCAAAACTGAGAGTACATCTGAAGTTGGTGTCTCATCAAAGAGAACAACTAAAAATGAGAGAGAGAGAGAGAGTCTGAACTCTAAAGAGTAGAGTGAGTTAGTAGAGAGAGAGATTGCAAGATAGAAAATCTAGACATTGAAGTTTTCGTCCAAGTTGCAGCCAGTTGATATTGTGTTAATTCTTTCTATCTTTAGTGGTGCATATGTCCTATCAACTACCTTGTTGTTGTAATAATTCTTTCTATTTTTTATGATCCTTAGTGCCAGGCTTCATTATGGCTGAGTCTGCCCTGTATCTCCAGAGCTCTAACAGAAACTCAGTACACAGACCTTTGTATGAATGTATGCTCTTGTGTGTGTGTGTGTGTGTGTGCGCGCGCGCATGGAGGGTGTGTGTGGGAGCATATATTGATACAACCCACTATTGGGCACTGATGACGTTAGTGGGGACGTCGTAGTATCCAGTCCATACTATGCATGATGGAGTTATGGTTCATTGTCTTCTAGATGACTACCATGAGGTTATAAATTGCACATTCTTAAAAGGTGAATTTGGGCATGTTCCTGGATTCATCTAGGTATATCTTTATGCTGTATTAGTGAACATGCAAATTTCACATTGTGAAGTTTTCGTCCAAGTTGCAGCCAGTTGATATTGTATTAATTCTTTCTATCTTTAGTCGTGCATATGTCCTATCAACTACCTTGTTGTTGTAATAATTTTTTCTATTTTTTATGATCCTTAGTGCTAGGCTTCATTATGACTGAGTTTGCCTTTATCTCCAGAGCTTTGACAAAAACTCAGTACATAGACCTTTTTATAAATGTATGCTCTTACGTGTGTGTGTGTGCGCGCGTGCGTCGAGGGTGTATGTGTGGGAGCATATAATGATACCAAGTTCTACACGCACTATTGGGCACTGATGACTGTTAGGCAAAATTTTGCAAAAGTGTTTTGGGCTTGTGTACATATGGGACGCATGGCATGCAAAAAAGCTTTGCCCTGAATGCCCTGGCAGGTGTACAGAGTGGGTGGTTTTATGTTTTTTTTACGAGCTCTTGGTGATGCCTCCACGTGAAAATATATGGGAACCCCAAATGTGATGGTGGTTGGTCGATCGTGGGCTGATTTTGGATGTAGTTCTTAGGCGCCTATAGTGTGTAGGGGTTGGCCATTTTTAGCAAGCACGTGATGACAGTTGGTAGTGCATGGAGCTTAAAGGCCTTAATACATAAGGGCCTTAATAAATACCATGTAATTTTATTTAAAAAGGTGGCGAAAGTGGAAACATCAACCAAAGAAAAAGCAGCAGAAGCATGGTGGGCACGTGATTTCCAAATGCAGAGCGCCGATCTGGGACTTGCCCGATTCCACCAAGGAGTTTTTTTTCTTGGGTTGCCGCCTCTGGAGAGAGAGTTTTGGGAGGGTTGCTTTGGTTTGCTTGGACGCCTGTGCTGGCTGGTGGCGAAGGAGGGCGACAGTACAGCTGCCGGCGAGGAGGTTTCTTTTGTTAGCAGCGCAGAGCTGGGTTTTCTTTTGGCTGGCGATCGCATCTCATGTACGAAGTCGCCACAGTAGGGGAGGCGAAGTCGTCAACGGCAGCGTAGGCAGTAAAACTGAAGAGGACGCCGCTTGCAGAGAGAAGAAGAGGCTGGTGTTCAGCGCAGCTGAGTAGTGCAAAGGTGGCGCCAACTGCAACGAAGCCAAAAGAACAAGATAGCACGTCGACTGCGAAGGAGAGGGAAGAAGAGGGAGCGTCGACAGTAGAGTAAAAGAGACTGTGAGCATCAGCAGCAGAGAAGGAGAGAGAACTCTTACGCTAGGACAGCAAAGAGTGGAGAGAAGAGTAGCAAGCCATATCTTGTGCAACCAGTGAGAGCAGAGAGGAAGAGGCAAGATTGAAGAGGTCGGGTCGCCATCGCTCACACATAGACGGAGGAGCAAGAGGTCTGGCAAGCGTGTGGCAGCCAGCTTATGGTTAAGAGAGAGTAAGCAAAAAGGAGGGAGGAGTGCAGTAAGCAGAGTAAAGGAAGGAAAACATCACTGCAACTAAGCCATGTGAGGGTGGTGGCAGTGTCGACTGCATCGAAACAAGAAAAGAGCACTAACTCTAGAAAGAAGGCAAGGGTGGCACTAACTCCAGGAAAACCGACTAGTGTTGATAGCGCTGTATATATATTTGCTTTGTTGGGGTGCAACTCGTGATAGCCAGAAGCGTGGAGAGTAGGCTACTACAGATATGTATCTTGTTCTGGAGCTGGGTCCAAATATCCACGAACTGTATTTTGAAGATCCCTCAATGTTTGAGATTGTATACTCTGATAGTGATACAGGGTATTGGTCAGTTGTAATTTACATAGATGAGAGGGAGTGGGCAGATTATGGGTGGGTGTTAAAGGAGGATGGTTCTAAGGATATTCTAGATATCCAACTTTGTAGAGACGAAGATTTGTTCTGAATAAAGTCTTGTTTGTGCTGTTTTTCTGGGTGGTGTGGTGAATTGTGTGAGAAGTGTTCGAGCCAGTGTGCTGGTGGTGCCCCATGCTCGTGGTATTTCCAAGGCTGTTGGATGGACAGCTATAGAGGCAGGTGATTCCGTGTCCGGAATTTCCGACAACTTTTTGGTGCCGCCACTGAGGATAGCTGAAGTATTTTTCTTTGCCTACAGGGGTGTATGCCCCAGGAGTTGAAGGTTTCAGGGAAGGTGTTTTTCTTGTTTTTCTTGAGATTTGAGGTAAAGGTTGGAGATCAAAATGATATTGTATCCAGAGTTTTTTGGTGGTCCTAATGAAGATGTAGCAGATTTTCTTGAAAGAATGGAGGTTGCGTGCATAAGCAACCACATCAATGAGCCGGTACAGGTATTGCAGTTGCTGAGTATATGTTTGAAGAGAGATGCGAGGACATGGTTCAAAACCTTTGAAGAGTCGTTAAGAGATGCTGAGCCATGCATTCCAATGACCGAGGATGGATTGAAGACTGCACTTTTCAACAGGTTCAAGAAGGTTGAGGATCGAGACAGAGTCTGGCATGAAGTGCAGGGGTTGACACAGGGCGAATTGGAGCCAATTGATGATTATGTGAAGAAATTCTCTTTGCTGTGGGAGACCTTGTGCAGGGCTTTGGGGGAGGATCAAGTACTTCCGGACATGATGAAGAAGGATTGTTTTGTTGCAGGATTAAAGGGAGGCATTCGCTCGAAGGTTGGAAGGTTGAATTAAAGAAGCCCAAATCTTATGAGGATGCGATGGAGATTGCCAAATCAAAGGATTGGAAGTTGCAACGGATGAACCAGCTGGGGATGGTTCCAGTGGTAGTGAGGCCTGAAATTAGAAGCGTAGAAGCGGTACCGATGAGAGCCGTGCTGGAAAGAGTGCAACCGACAGAAGCTCAAATGAATAATGCCACACCACAGGAGACAAAGGTGGCACCCACAGCTGTTACAGCTTCTGATGAAGGGCTTCAATAGGACATGAGGCATATAGTGGATTGTATGAAGAATCTGAGTTTGAAAATGATAGGAACACAGGTGGTGGTGGACGTGGCCGAGGCAGAGGCAATAATCAGGAAGGGTTTGAAGGTCAGACAGGCTATGGAAGTGGCCGTGGTTTTGGTAGGGGTAGACGGTTTATTCCTACATGTTGGAATTGTGGTGAATTGGGGCATATAAGTCCCGACTGTGATAAGCCGCCGCGAATGGGGGGTGATATGTATCCCTTACCCTCTCAGATTCCCAATAGGGCAAATGATTATGGAATTGAAATTAAAGGTGAAGCAGGGACCAGTGGGTTGACAAATGAGGAAAAGGGTAAAACTAAGGTGGTGAATGTGGTCACCCTTGAGAAGACAAAGGAGACGGAAGTTGATGTAATGCCTTTGGGAAAACGGACGCCACAGGAAAGGGAAGGCAGGGATGCTGCAGGGCCTAGCAAGAAGAAAGGTAAAGTGAAGGAAGGAGGGGATGTAAAGGTCAAGCGGAAGCGAAAGTCTCGTAGGAAGTTTCAAGTGACTGATTTTCCACTAGGGGTTGGGCAGGAAAGCTACAATTTGCAGGAGGACATGGCTGGAAGGAAAGCTAATATTACTTTTGGGCAATTGATAGAGTTAGCTCCCAAATTGAAACGGCAGTGGAAAAGACTTGTGAACCCAAGAGAGAAGGAGCCTGCCAGAGTGACAGTGACTGTTTTATCTGTTGAGGAGTTGCCTGATATATGTCCTGTGGTGGATGTATGGCACAAAGGGAAGAATCTGGGAGAGGCATATATAGATGGTGGTGCACAAATTTGTGTAATCACACTAGCAGCTGTGGAGAGGCTTGGTCTTCACATTACTGAAGCGTCTGGTTTCCGTATTCGGTTGGCCAATCACCAGAAGGTCAAATGCTTAGGTGTGATCAAGGGGTTAGAACTGCAGGCTTTTGATGTAAAAGTGCTTGTGGACTGTCATGTTATGCCGGCAAGTATGGGTGCATTCCCCATCATTTTGGGAAGACCATGGCTGAGAGCGGTGAAGGCTGTTCAAGATTGGAGGAAAGGGGTCATTACTCTGTATGACAGGCGAGGGGATAAAAAGCAGTTTAATATGGATAATCAGAAGCCTGTTGATGATGAAGAGGAAAATGAAGCAGATTCGAGTGTTGATGATACGACTAGTAGCACTACTACTAGTGAGGGAACAGAAGACACTTCATCCAGTGAGGAGGATGCAGAGATGGCTACCCTAGTTATTGATAAGGAAGTGCTTGGTGATAAGGTTGCCCAACAAGAAGAGGCCATACAAGAAGAATGCGAGGAAGTAGCAAGGATTGATTTTATGACAGAGGATGCCCTTGAAGAGTATATGTTTTTTGAGGCAGATTTCCCTCAAGATCCTGATGAACTTCCTTTGGATGCTATGGAAAAGGTACGAGTGAATCATAAGCAGGTGCATGCATGCGATGTGAAAGAGTATGCTTTTGAGTTTTTGGATGATAAACCTTTGTGGGATGAGTGGGGTATAGAAAGTCTGCAGGATGATGAACCTGAGTTGGAGTTGGATGATCAGATGTACATTAATGTTAAGAAAGCCACGAGCAGAATTAATGCTATGAAGGAGGAGCGACACAAGAAGACTATGAATGATGATGCTATGGATGAGACTATGGATGCTGTGATAGATGAATTTCTTATTGGCCTTGATAAAGTGGATGGCTTTGATGGTGATGGTTCTTATGTTGATGGACAAGAAAGTGCTATGGGACAACAGGTTATAGAGTCTTGTTCTTTGGGATGTGCAAAGCAGGTCTTTCTTGATGAAGCTTTTATCAGTTATTACCCTCAGCAGGAGTTGCTTCACTGGTTCTCTAATAATAGCGGTGACTATATCAGCGATTATGGAATTGAGATGAGACAGGATGCTATGTATGTCAAGAGCTTTGTTTCCAAAAATTCTGATGTTATATTGTGGAATGTGGGATGGCAAACTACGTCTTGGAAAAATGACAGTGTTTCTTCGAACACATGAAATAGAGATGTTTTGGT
The DNA here is from genome assembly GCF_041138505.1 of Cibotium barometz. Classification (NCBI taxonomy): domain Eukaryota; kingdom Viridiplantae; phylum Streptophyta; class Polypodiopsida; order Cyatheales; family Cibotiaceae; genus Cibotium; species Cibotium barometz. Next base: position 23,700,398 of record NC_141108.1, read on the forward strand.
TACCTTGTATGATGCTCAAAGGATTGACGGAGGGAAACGTGGTCGTATGCTTTTTGCTGCTGATCATAAATGATTCAGCAGGCTAGGGGTTGGGCAAAGTATGTTAGGCAAAATTTTGCAAAAGTGTTTTGGGCTTGTGTACATATGGGACGCATGGCATGCAAAAAAGCTTTGCCCTGAATGTCCTGGCAGGTGTATAGAGTGGGTGGCTTTATGTTTTTTTTTACGAGCTCTTGGTGATGCCTCCACGTGAAAATATATGGGAACCCCAAATGTGATGATGGCTGGTCGATCGTGGGCTGATTTTCGATGTAGTTCTTGGGCGCCTATAGTGTGTCGGTGTTGGCCATTTTTAGCAAGCACGTGATGACAGTTGGTAGTGCATGGAGCTTAAAGGCCTTAATACATAAGGGCCTTAATAAATACCATGTAATTTTATTTAAAAAGGTGGCGAAAGTGGAAACATCAACCAAAGAAAACGCAGCAGAAGCATGGTGGGCACGTGATTTCCAAATGCAGAGCGCCGATCTGGGACTTGCCCGATTCCAACAAGAAGTTTTTTTTCCTGGGTTGTCGTTTCTGGAGAGAGAGAGTTTTGGGAGGGTTGCTTTGGTTTGCTTGGACGCCTGCGGTGGCTGGTGGCGAAGGAGGGAGACAGTACAACTGCCGGCGAGGAGGTTTCTTTTGTTAGCAGCGCAGAGCTAGGTTTTCTTTTGGCTGGTGATCGCAGCTCATGTACGAAGTCGCCACAGTAGGGGGGGCGAAGTCGTCAGCCGCAGCGTAGGCAGTAAAACTGAGAAGGACGCCGCTTGCAGAGAGAAGAAGAGATTGGTGTTGAGCGCAGCTGAGTAGTGCAAAGGTGGCGCCAACTGCAACGAAGCCAAAAGAACAAGATAGCACGTCGACTGTGCGAAGGAGAGAAGAAGAGGGAGCGTCGACAGCAGAGTAAAAGAGATAGTGAGCATCAGCAGCAGAGAAGGAGAGAGAACTCTTACGCTAGGACAGCAAAGAGTGGAGAGAAGAGTAGCAAGCCATATCTTGTGCAACCAGTGAGAGCAGAGAGGAAGAGGCAAGATTGAAGAGGTCGGGTCGCCATCGCTCACACACAGACGGAGGAGCAAGAGGTCTGGCAAGCGTGTGGCAGCCAGCTTATGGTTAAGAGAGAGTAAGCAAAAAGGAGGTAGGAGTGCAGTAAGCAGAGTAAAGGAAGGAAAACGTCACTGCAGTTATGCCATGTGAGGGTGGTGGCAGTGTCGACTGCATCGAAACAAGAAAAGAGCACTAACTCTAGAAAGAAGGCAAGGGTGGCATTAACTCCAGGAAAACCGACTAGTGGTGACAGCGCTGTATATATATTTGCTTTGTTGGGGTGCAACTCGTGATAGCCAGAAGCTTGGAGAGTAGCCTACTACAGACATGTATCTTGTTCTGGAGCTGGGTCCAAATATCCACGAACTGTATTTTGAAGATCCCTCAATGTTTGAGATTGTATACTCTGATAGTGATACAGGGTATTGGTCAGTTGTAATTTACATAGATGAGAGGGAGTGGGGAGATTATGAGTGGGTGTTAAAGGAGGATGGTTCGGAGGATATTCTGGATATCCAACTTTGTAGAGACGAAGATTTGTTCTGAATAAAGTCTTGTTTGTGCTGTTTTTCTGGTGTGGGTGGTGTGGTGAATTGTGTGAGAAGTGTTCTAGCCAGTGTGCTGGTGGTGCACCAGGCTCGTGGTATTTCCAAGGCTGTTGGATAGACAGCTGTAGAGGCAGGTGATTCCGTGTTTTCAAAAAGCTGTCGGAAATTCCGGACACGGAATCAACTGCCTCTATAGCTATCCATCCAACAGCCTTGGAAATACCACGAGCCTGGGGCACCACCAGCACACTGGCTCGAACACTTCTCACACAATTCACCACACCACCCACACCAGAAAAACAGCACAAACAAGACTTTATTCAAAACAAATCTTCGTCTCTACAAAGTTGGATATCCAGAATATCCTCAGAACCATCCTCCTTTAACACCCACTCATAATCTGCCCACTCCCTCTCATCTATGTAAATTACAACTGACCAATACCCTGTATCACTATCAGAGTATACAATCTCAAACATTGAGGGATCTTCAAAATACAGTTCGTGGATATTTGGACCCAGCTCCAGAACAAGATACATGTCTGTAGTAGGCTACTCTCCAAGCTTCTGGCTATCACGAGTTGCACCCCAACAAAGCAAATATATATACAGCGCTGTCAGCACTAGTCGGTTTTCCTGGAGTAAGTGCCACCCTTGCCTTCTTTCTAGAGTTAGTGCTCTTTTCTTGTTTCGATGCAGTCGACACTGCCACCACCCTCACATGGCTTAACTGCAGTGACGTTTTCCTTCCTTTACTCTGCTTACTGCACTCCCTCCTGCTTTTTGCTTACTCTCTCTTAACCATAAGCTGGCTGCCACACGCTTGCCAGACCTCTTGCTCCTCCGTCTGTGTGTGAGCGATGGCGACCCGACCTCTTCAATCTTGCCTCTTCCTCTCTGCTCTCACTGGTTGCACAAGATATGGCTTGCTACTCCTCTCCACTCTTTGCTGTCCTAGTGTAAGAGTTCCCTCTCCTTCTCTGCTGCTGCTGATGCTCACTGTCTCTTTTACTCTGATGTCGACGCTCCCTCTTCTTCTCTCTCCTTCGCAGTCGACGTGCTATCTTGTTCTTTTGGCTTCGTTGCAGTTAGCGCCACCTTTGCACTACTCAGCTGCGCTCAACACCAGCCTCTTCTTCTCTCTGCAAAGCGCCGATCGCCAGCCAAAAGAAAACCTAGCTCTGCGCTGCTAACAAAAGAAACCTCCTCGCCGGCAGTTGTACTGTCTCCCTCCTTCGCCACCAGCCACCGCAGGCGTCCAAGCAAACCAAAGCAACCCTCCCAAAACTCTCTCTCTCTAGAGGCGGCAACCCAGGAAAAAAAACTCCTTGGTGGAATCGGGCAAGTCCCAAATCGGCGCTCTTGCATGTGGAAATCACGTGGCCACCATGCTTCTGCTGCGTTTTCTTTGGTTGATGTTTCCACTTTCGCCACCTTTTTAAATAAAATTACATGGTATTTATTAAGGCCCTTATGTATTAAGGCCTTTAAGCTCCATGCACTACCAACTGTCATCATGTGCTTGCTAAAAATGGCCAACACCTACACACTATAGGCGCCCAAGAACTACATCGAAAATCAGCCCACGATCGACCAGCCATCATCACATTTGGGGTTCCCATATATTTTCACGTGGAAAGCTTTTTTGCATGCCATGCGACCCATATGTACACAAGCCCAAAACACTTTTGCAAAATTTTGCCTAACATACTTTGCCCAACCCCTAGCCTGCTGAATCATTTATGATCAGCAGCAAAAAGCATACGACCACGTTTCCCTCCGTCAATCCTTTGAGCATCATACAAGGTAACCAAAACATCTCTATTTCATGTGTTCGAAGAAACACTGTCATTTTTCCAAGACGTAGTTTGCCATCCCACATTCCACAATATAACATCAGAACTTTTGGAAACAAAGCTCTTGACATACATAGCATCCTGTCTCATCTCAATTCCATAATCGTTGATGTAGTCACCGCTATTATTAGAGAACCAGTGAAGCAACTCCTGCTGAGGGTAATAACTGATAAAAGCTTCATCAAGAAAGACCTGCTGTGCACATCCCAAAGAACAAGACTCTATAACCTGTTGTCCCATAGCACTTTCTTGTCCATCAACATAAGAAGCATCACCATCAAAGCTATCCACTTTATCAAGGCCAATAAGAAATTCATCTATCACAGCATCCATAGTCTCATCCATAGCATCAACATCATTCATAGTCTTCTTGTGTCGCTCCTCCTTTATAGCATTAATTCTGCTCGTGGCTTTCTTAACATTAATGTACATCTGATCATCCAACTCTAACTCAGTTTCATCATCCTGCAGACTTTCTATACCCCACTCATCCCACAAAGGTTCATCATCCAAAAACTCAAAAGCATACTCTTTCACATCACATGCATGCACCTGTTTATGATTCACTTGTACCTTTTCCATAGCATCCAAAGGAAGTTCATCAGGATCTTGAGGGAAATCTGCCTCAAAAAACATATACTCTTCAAGGGCATCCTCTGTCATAAAATCAATCCGTGCTACTTCCTCGCATTCTTCCGGTATGGCCTCTTCTTGTTGGGCAACCTTATCACCAAGCACTTCCTTATCAATAACTAGGGTAGCCATCTCTGCATCCTCCTCACTGGATGAAGTGTCTTCTGTTCCCTCACTAGTAGTAGTGCTACTAGTCGTATCATCAACACTCGAATCTGCTTCATTTTCCTCTTCATCATCAACAGGCTTCTGATTATCCATATTAAACTGCTTTTTATCCCCTCGCCTGTCATACAGAGTAATAACCCCTTTCCTCCAATCTTGAACAGCCTTCACCACTCTCAGTTATGGTCTTCCCAAAATGATGGGGAATGCACCCATTCTTGCCGGCATAACATGACAGTCCACAAGCACTTTTACATCAAAAGCCTGCAGTTCTAACCCCTTGATCACACCTAAGCATTTGACCTTCTGGTGATTGGCCAACCGAATACGGAAACCAGACGCTTCAGTAATGTAAAGACCAAGCCTCTCCACAGCTGCTAGTGTGATTACACAAATTTGTGCACCACCATCTATATATGCCTCTCCCAGATTCTTCCCTTTGTGCCATACATCCACCACAGGACATATATCAGGCAACTCCTCAACAGATAAAACAGTCACTATCTCTCTGGCAGGCTCCTTCTCTCTTGGGTTCACAAGTCTTTTCCACTGCCGTTTCAATTTGGGAGCTAACTCTATCAATTGCCCAAAAGTAATATTAGCTTTCCTTCCAGCCATGTCCTCCTGCAAATTGCAGCTTTCCTGCCCAACCCCTAGTGGAAAATCAGTCACTTGAAACTTCCTACGAGACTTTCGCTTCCGCTTGACCTTTACATCCCCTCCTTCCTTCACTTTACCTTTCTTCTTGCTAGGCCCTGCAGCATCCCTGCCTTCCCTTTTCTGTGGCGTCCGTTTTCCCAAAGGCATTACATCAACTTCCGTCTCCTTTGTCTTCTCAAGGGTGACCACATTCACCACCTTAGTTTTACCCTTTTCCTCATTTGTCAACCCACTGGTCCCTGCTTCACCTTTAATTTCAATTCCATAATCATTTGCCCTATTGGGAATCTGAGAGGGTAAGGGATACATATCACCCCCCATTCGCGGCGGCTTATCACAGTCGGGACTTATATGCCCCAATTCACCACAATTCCAACATGTAGGAATAAACCGTCTACCCCTACCAAAACCACGGCCACTTCCATAGCCTGTCTGACCTTCAAACCCTTCCTGATTATTGCCTCTGCCTCGGCCACGTCCACCACCACCTGTGTTCCTATCATTTTCAAACTCAGATTCTTCATACAATCCACTATTTGCCTCATGTCCTATTGAAGCCCTTCATCAGAAGCTGTAACAGCTGTGGGTGCCACCTTTGTCTCCTGTGGTGTGGCATTATTCATTTGAGCTTCTGTCGGTTGCACTCTTTCCAGCACGGCTCTCATCGGTACCGCTTCTACGCTTCTATTTTCAGGCCTCACTACCACTGGAACCATCCCCAGCTGGTTCATCCGTTGCAACTTCCAATCCTTTGATTTGGATCTCCATCGCATCCTCATAAGATTTGGGCTTCTTTAATTCAACCTTCCAACCTTCTAGCGAATGCCTCCCTTTAATCCTGCAACAAAACGATCCTTCTTCATCATGTCCGGAGGTACTTGATCCTCCCCCAAAGCCGTGCACAAGGTCTCCCACAGCAAAGAGAATTTCTTCACATAATCATCAATTGGCTCCAATTCGCCCTGTGTCAACCCCTGCACTTCATGCCAGACTCTGTCTGGATCCTCAACCTTCTTGAACCTGTTCAAAAGTGCAGTCTTCAATCCATCCTCGGTCATTGGAATGCATGGCTCAGCATCTCTTAACGACTCTTCAAAGGTTCTGAACCATGTCCTCGCATCTCTCTTCAAACATATACTCAGCAACCGCAATACTTGTACCGGCTCATTGATGTGGTTGCTTATGCACGCAACCTCCATCCTTTCAAGAAAATCTGCTACATCTTCATTAGGACCACCAAAAAACTCTGGATACAACATCATTTTGATCTCCAAGCTTCACCTCAAATCTCAAGAAAAACAAGAAAAACACCTTTCCTGAATTCTTCAACTCCTAGGGCATACACCCTTGTAGGCAAAGAAAAATACTTGAGCTATCCTCAGTGGGAGCACCAAAAAGCTATCGAAAATTCCGGACACGGAATCACCTGCCTCTATAGTTGTCCATCCAACAGCCTTGGAAATACCACGAGCCTGGGGCACCACCAGCACACTGGCTCGAACACTTCTCACACAATTCACCACACCACCCACACCAGAAAAACAGCACAAACAAGACTTTATTCAGAACAAATCTTCGTCTCTACAAAGTTGGATATCCAGAATATCCTCAGAATCCTCCTCCTTTAACACCCACTCATAATCTGCCCACTCCCTCTCATCTATGTAAATTACAACTGACCAATACCCTGTATCACTATCAGAGTATACAATCTCAAACATTGAGGGATCTTCAAAATACAGTTCGTGGATATTTGGACCCAACTCCAGAACAAGATACATGTCTGTAGTAGGCTACTCTCCAAGCTTCTGGCTATCGCAAATATATATACAGCGCTGTCACCACTAGTCGATTTTCCTGGAGTTAGTGCCACCCTTGCCTTCTTTCTAGAGTTAGTGCTCTTTTCTTGTTTCGATGCAGTCGACACTGCCACCACCCTCACATGGCTTAACTGCAGTGACGTTTTCCTTCCTTTACTCTGCTTACTGCACTCCTCCCTCCTTTTTGCTTACTCTCTCTTAACCATAAGCTGGCTGCCACACGCTTGCCAGACCTCTTGCTCCTCCGTCTGTGTGTGAGCGATGGCGATCGGACCTCTTCAATCTTGCCTCTTCCTCTCTGCTCTCACTGGTTGCACAAGATATGGCTTGCTACTCTTCTCTCCACTCTTTGCTGTCCTAGCGTAAGAGTTCCCTCTCCTTCTCTGCTGCTGATGCTCACTGTCTCTTTTACTCTACTATCGACGCTCCCTCTTCTTCTCTCCCCTTCGCAGTCGACGTGCTATCTTGTTCTTTTGTTTTCGTTGCAGTTGGCGCCAACTACTCAGCTGCGCTCAACACCAGCCTCTTCTTCTCTCAGCAAAGCGGCGTCCTCTTTAGTTTTACTACCTACGCTGCCGTTGATGACTTCGCCCCCTCTACTGTGGCGACTTCGTACATGAGCTGCGATCGCCAGCCAAAAGAAAACCCAGCTCTGCGCTGCTAACAAAAGAAACCTCCTCGCCGGCAGCTGTACTGTCTCCCTCCTTCGCCACCAGCCACCGCAGGCGTCCAAGCAAACCAAAGCAACCCTCCCAAAACTCTCTCTCCAGAGGCGGCAACCACCACACGTAAAAAAAAGTCTCTCTGACGATATCGGGCAACTCCTTAATTGACGCCCTACATTTGGCAACCACACGCTCGCCATGCTGCCGCTGTATTTTCCTTGGTTTTATTTTTCATTTTCACCACCCTTGAAAAATACATGGTATTTATTAAGGCCCTTATGTATTAAGACCTTTAAGCTCCATGCACTACCAACTGTCATCACGTGCTTGCTAAAAATGGCCAACACCTACTCACATGTGAGAAAGTGACAATGTGAACACTGTAGAAACAATCTCACTGCAAGGGAAAACAGCATAAAGGGCATCTCCAGTAGACATCACATAAGAGAAAGCGTCTAGCATAGACCAGCATAAGGGTCAACAAGCATAAGTGACCATGAGGCATCACCAACTGCATGTGGGCAAGTAGAATCCCCCCCTAAAATGCATCTGCCAGACAATGCATACCATGGAGTACAGACTATAAAGCATAGTCATCAAAAGCAATGGCATCAGAAGACATCTCTGCAGGCAATGAAGATGTAAGTGTCAAGGCTGACACATGTGTAGCCAAATTGGCTTGATCTGCACCTATGGAAGAAGATGCCAGCTTCTTCTTTTTTTCACTCTCAATACGCTTCTTGCATTCCTCCATGGTGTGTCTTGTTTTCCTACAATAGTTACAGCGCTTTTTCTTTTCAGGCTTGTCCTCTGTCTTGGGAGGATTCGATAGACTAGGTTTAGGCCCAGATCTATTCCCACGAAAAGGAGCAGCCATTGCTGACTCAACAGACATCATGTTGTTCCTGTTGGAACAAGATTGCTCTTCACTGAGCAAGAGAGTCACAAGGTTGTCAAAAGTGACCGCATTAGGTGCATTGCCAGCCAACAACCGCAAAGTGGTGCCAAATGTCTGATAAGAGTCAGGCAAGTTGTGCAAAACTGTTTGAACAAGATAGCTATCTGTCAAAACCTCATCAATGTTAATGAGCTGCTCTCGTAGGTCCTTCACATGCGTAAGGTACTGATCGATAGAGTCACCTTCAAGCATGCGGTCAGTCTCAAGCTTGCCTCGAAGGTAAGCTACACCAGCCTCATTGCGACCTGAATACAATGCCGCCAAGGTATCCCAAGCACCCTTTGCAGTGGTGCAAGATCGAATGTGCGGTATGATATGCCTGTGGCACGAGAGAGCAATCAATGCATGGGCCTGAGCATCCCTAGCATCCCGAGTACGCTGCTGCTGAGGAGGAGGAAGACGAGGAGGTGGACCTGCAGGAGGATGAACGGGAATCACTTCACCTTCCGCTGGAGCAGGTGCAAGAGGACGCTCCTCAGTGCCATCCACATACAACCATACATTTTTGGCAACCAAAACATGACGCATCATATAAGCCCACATAGGGTAGTTGTCCCCATTGAGCTTGTCCTCTTGAGATAGCATTCCAAAGAGGTCATTATTACTGTTGGCCATGATAGGACAGCAACTCTATCACAAGTCACCACGAGTATGCAATGTCCAGCAAAACCGTAAGAATGCGGGAGATAAGTAGCAGGGTAACCAATGGACTGAAAAGGAACTCCTTCACTAGGAGAAATACATATGCATGTCCCAAATCTGCAAGTGTACTGCACGATGATGCAAATCTGTCAAAGTGTCCACAATGGCATACATATACTGCAGCAAACCACAAATGTATACATGTGCCGTGAAAAACACAATCAGCTAACACCTGCAAGAGCTGCAAGTGCTCAAATCTTGACAGATCAAATGTAAATTGGTTGAATGCTCCAAAAATGGGCTCAATGTAGAAAAGCCCTAATTTTTAGGCAACCAATTAGACCACATCTGAACCGGATATGCACCTGTAAATCTGCTAATGCGATTGTCACCTGTACCAAGTGTTGCAATGCCCAAAAATTGGAAAAAATGCCCCAATGTCAACCAGACGTGCCTGTAATACCCAAAAATTTGAGGGAAATGCTCCAATGCCAACCAAATGTGCCTGCAATACCCAAAATTGCGTGCAAATAGTGCCAATTTTGAGCTTGCATTGGGCGCCTTCAACAAGGTAGGCAGCAGGTACAGTAGGCACACAGCAGTACGTGCAGGTACATGAGGTGGCGCAGTATGGGCAGCGCAGGGACGGAGCAGGACGGCACAGATCTAGGACGGTGAAGGTGGCTTCGACGGGCGGCAGCGGCAGCGACGGCGCAGGTACAGGTCGGCGACAGATTTGAAGTGGATCAACACCGTACAGGCGACGGCGGGCAGGCGGCGACTGACAGATCTGAAGGCGGCGATAGCTGCGAACGTAGAACTGATGGGCGATTGAGATCTGAGCAATGGCGGCGGCGGCGCAGATCTGAGCGGCGGCGGTGGCGGCAACGCACACAGAGGGCGTACGGTCGGCAGCGGCGGGTAGTTGAGGACGGTAGGGCGGCTACAAGGTGGCAGCGGCAAGGCAGATGCAAAGGACAGTAGGGGAAACCCTAACCCTAATGCAACAAAACCCTAATGCAGGATGTGTGCAATAGGCTGAAGCTCAAGCTCTGGCAAACCCTAACCCTAACCCTAACCAGGCTCTGATACCAATGTTGGGTAGGAGGGAAGCTAGCCTGCACACACACACACACAACCTCAAGCACAGAGAAACGTAAGAGTACTGAAAAAGATGTACTCAATAATGATGTGAAATGAAAGTACAAGTGAGTACTAAAAGGCCTAGGGCAAAGTGCCCAACACACATAAGTGTGTTCACACGGGGAAAAAACTTGTGTCTAGTCATAGGGAAAAAGTGCCCGTGAGTAAGCTGGGTTCACACCTGAACTAGCCGGGAGTGGACATGACCAACAAAAAAGGCTTGAACCTCTCTTGTAGCATCATGAAGGAGATCATGGTGTGTGTGTGTGGGCATCATTATGATCATGGATAGCTTCTTCACCATCAACACCTTCTCCAACTTGCTTTTCAGATGTACAGTCAGCCGTAGACTTGTATGGGCATATGCATGGGTGATCCGGACGCGTGTATGGAGCTGTGCGGAGCTGTACGGATTGAAAATTTGAAAAACCCTAAAATTGCTCCAAAAACTCCAAAATCTGCTTTTTGGAGTTTTTTATCACCCGAAAACCATTAAAAGAGGTTTTATATCAGTTTTCTTGCCAGAAAGAGATTTTCCATGGTTTTCTTCATCGACAAGGCTGTAGGAGTAGTGGAGATTACTCATGGGATGAGTGAGTGATTCTTGGACTTTCTTAAACTTGGACTAGAATCTAGACTTGGATTTAGATTTGGACCTGGAACTTGAACTTCAATCTGGACTTGGATTTGGATTTGGATTTGGATCTAGACTTGGACTTGGACTTGGACTTGGATTTGGATATGGATATTGGATCTGGTACTAGACTGGTGAGAGATTCTTATGGGTCATCCCCATGGTGTGCTTGGCATCAGAGATCTTGTGCCTCGACATCGACATCAACATTGACTTGGATATCCTACAACGACATATGTGTTTGTTTTGTATTCATTGATTGTATTGATCCTAGCCAGCGTGCCCATGGACAGTTCCCTGAAAGGGGGCGGGGCGTGTTCCCCGCTCAGTGTCTCCCCCTCTCTCTATATCTTTTGGATAGTTGGTTGAGTCTATCACGGCACGCCCTGTTGGGCTTACACATCCAATCACAAGAAGTCAACAGAAACAGTTTAGACTTAGAAAAGTTGCTATAAAGTCCAGCTACTTTACCAAATAATTCCAAAGTTCTCATGATGCACTTGAGATCATTTGGATCATTTTTAGGCATGAACAAAGAATCATCTGCATAGGCTTGGGTCACAAAATGTGAACCATTGGGTAATCGTAGACCATGGAATTGCCCTTGTGCAGTTAAGAGATCCATATACATCAAAAGTGGATGTGTGGCAATCGCATAGAGCAATGAACTAAGAGGGCATCGTTGATGCACAAATTTTGGCAATGTCCACTTCAATGAAAGATCACGACCAAAAACACATTGGGCAGTACTATCTCTATATAACCAAAAAATAGCTTGTTGCATTCTACAACCAAAGCCCATTGTAGCCATGACCTCAGCTATGTAGTCCCATTGAACCATCTCAAAACCTTTTGCTACTTCCACCTGCATAACCGAACATCTTCAGAAGTATATTTGGCATATTCCATCGCCAGATATACATCAGCAATATTATTCATAATTTGTCTTCTGGGGACAAAACCATATTGTTGTGGATCTCTCTACACACACACACACACGTGTGTGTGTGTGTGTGTGTGTATGTAGACACACGTATACTTATATGTAAAATATGTGTTTGTGTGTATGTATATACATACATGCATATATATCTATCTACACACACACACACACACACACACACACACACACACACACAATGTATGACATATGTGTACTCTTGTATGCGTTTGTGTATGTGTGTATACATATACACACGTATGTATATATGTCTTAATGTGTGTATACACATGTACATATATATATCTACACACACACACACACACACACACATACTTTTTTTAAATGAAACCACTGTCTAATTAATTACTCAAGGTATGGTACAAGCATAGTTGTGCATGAGGAAGGACAAGGTAGAAACAATGGAAAAATACATCTAATTGCCTAGTAGTGATCTCACCCAAGGCATAAGAGTCCTGGAGCTATTCACGCAAAGAGCATCTGAAATAAATAAGTATAGGTATCAACCGATTGGTCGGTAGAGATTTGCATGATTTCTATCATGCCAGAGAGTCCATAGTGCCCAGAATCTTGTCCACGCAAGAAATTGTGAGTAATTTGATAATTCATTGGAATGTCCGCGAAAAACCAGAATTACTTAAAAAAAGGATGCCTTCAAATATCCAGAAAGCGTGTGCGCACACACACTCACACACACACACACATGTATGGATATATGTATATATTTGTATGTCTGTATATGTGTATATGTGTATGTGTGTGTCTCTCTCTTTCTCTCACTGCCTTACACACATTTTCAGGACACTTGCCAAATTCTGACCTTTGCTTTTTGGTAGTGGCCAAAGAAGCGAACGTGCCCATCTGGTTTGAGCCAGTTTCTGTTTCAAAATCAGTGAGATTCAGCACCATCTCAAATTATGTGAGTTTTATTTGGTAACCCACAGTGCCATTGCTGTTTGAGTTTCTCAAGAAAAGTGTATAAAAAGAAAGAACCTGATGTTGTTGAAAACTGAGAAATTGCCTGTCGAGTGGTTTGTGCAGATCACGTATGCATCACCCAATGAGGTGGAGCTTATGGCAATGGCAGCAGGTGCTGATTGCACGCCTGAGAATGTTTTGAACCATGATGATGATAACAGCAGTGTTCATTCACTTATCCAATGTCTGCAGCCACACATCCTTGTGCTACTGCAGAAAGGGATCATGTATGTTGTTTTGACACTCGGAAGGCATGGAGTAGTTCTTTGCTCAAAATCTCGCCATCCCAATCAGAGGATGACAGTTGCAAGCAATGAGGTTGGGCTGCCTGAAAGTCCATTGAATAGGACAGCAGCCAACGTGCAAACATTGCGCCATCATTTGAGTGATGTGTCCTATGTGCATTTCCCAGCTTTGCCAGCATCTATTGTGAGTCTTTCTGGGGCAGGTGACTGCTTTGTGGCAGGGGCCCTCAGTGCATTGTGCATGCACCAAGGATTGTTTGCCAGCATGGCATGCGGGATCGCCGTGTCTAGACAAGTCATTCAGTCCGAGCTCAACGTACCTTCGGTTTTGTCTCAGGCCAACCTAACTGGTAGGTACATTGTCATCATTTGAAAAAGGTATCATGCTTACTGAGCTGCCTCATCAAGTGATGTGTATAAGGAACTTATGGAGTAGACGAAGTCTGGACAAATTTTTGCAGTTGATGCACAAAATGTGCTTGCTTCAGCGAAGCAGCTCTTCTTGAAGTGATTGGGAGCAGTTTGCACAAGGGTATAAAAAGGTGAGATTTATGTTTCTTCTTTGACCTACATGATTCTTTCAACTGTGCAATGAGTCTGCCTTGATTGGATGCCTTGCTTGTGTAAACATTATCTTCATGTCTGATGTTTTTTTGCCTTAATTGCATGATGCTTTGTATGTGAATTTTTCTGCATGAGCACGGCATTCACGCAGGAGTGGGCGTTGGTCATGGCAGGATTTATTAATTCCACAATAAATTGAGTGTACACATGCAAGTTCTGGGGATAAGGTTAGAGCAACGCTCTAGTATGACAGCCTGGCGCAGCTTGTTTAATTCTAGTTATAAAAGCTGAGCTATCTAGCCTAGGAAGCTATAAAGATTAAGTTGCAGTAATCTCAACCCATGAGGCTAACAAAGCTATATTTCAGTGTTTCTAAGGAAAGATTGCTGGTGTGAACATGGGCTTCTTTGGTCATACCAGAGGACCCAAATGTATGCAGTGTCTATGAGGCACAAGTGGCTTGGTGGCTTACTGAACTCTTAAGTACAAGGCCGAGCTATTGAGCCGCTCGGGCATATCCTCCACCTTCTATGTGCCAGTGACTTCATCTATCCCGCAATCACCCATTTCCATGCATCCCACTAGCTTCCTTATCCCTCTTACTTCCATTTTTCCTACCCCTCTCCGTACCACTTTGCCTACTCGAAAATCTTTCAAAGATTCTAGTACAAGCAACTCAATGTTTTGCACAACATAGTGATGGAGTGGATTGAATTGTGGTCTTGAAAAAATGTATATTTAAGAACAATTAGTAAAAAGCATACAATAGAAGGTTCATTTGTAGAGGAAAAGAGAAACATGCATGCTTCACCTTATCTTTGGTATTAAATGTAAATAAAACCAAGCAAAATTAGGCATACACTTACATCGACTAGTCATACTGCACTATATTTTAGATCAAAGCTTGCAAGTTGTCGACCTACATTAAGATGATGACAATGATTGTTCTGGATAGCTTAGAGGTAAATGCTTCGTCTTCTTCATCTAGGGAGGAATGATGCTATTAGAAGTGGCAGTGTAGAAAATGATAGTGTAACCTAACTTAATGGTCACAATATAAGTTTTTAGCCATGATTTGTATTTAGTCACTTTTAGGCAAGATTTGTATTTAGCCATTTTTCTTTTTGTATAATTTTCATGAGTAGTTGGTGATTCAAATCATTGAGCAATTGTGGCTCCTATGAAAGTACTAATGAATTATTTCATTGTATGAGAGTTCATGCCTCAAAATGTGGGTCTTGTTCATGTTCTCATTTTTTTTTTCAAAAAGCCATCATTTAAGGTTATTTTGTTGAATTCTTCACTTGTGAATAAAAAGTTTTTCAAATTGGCTTCGTAAACATTTCTTTTTTTAAGGGAATCTTTTGAAGATGAAAAATGTTCACTTTATGCAATACTGTTCCGGCTCTTATCTACATCTTTTACTCAACATTTACTCTCTTCATGAGGTAAGAATCTTCTCTCTTATATATTTTTGCTATGTAGCAGCCTCGCCTGCATTGGGATTTCTTTGAATTATTTATCAAGCAACATGGGGCATGCATATGCATAAGGGCTTATATAGCTTCTAAGGTTTATGCATGTTTTTTATGCATAAGGGCTTGCATAACTCTTATGATCTATGCATGAGAGCATTGCATAGAGAATAAGAGCTCTATGCATAAGAGCATTGCATAGAGTTCTATGCACATGAGCTATATGCAAAGAGCTCTTATGCTTTATGCATTGTTTATGATAACTCTTATGCATGGAGCATTGCATAGCTCTTATATGCTCTTATGCTATAGAGCTCTGCAATGCATACCCTTTATATTGTTGTGCATAAAAACCTTTATGCATTGCATATAGTTGCATATAGCTCTTATGCTCTATGCATAGTGATCTCAAGTACTATGTTCTTGCTCACAAGAGCGCTTTAACACAATGAACTTGATGATAAAGTAAGAGTGCCAAACTACTCTATATATAGTACCCAGGACGGCATGGATGTAGGTCGGCCAACCTATGACTTGGTCCAAAATGATCAACCAACCATATCATCTAACTAAGACCATATTAGACTACAACCAAGTCCTATCTCGGTACTTAGCGCAGCTTCCACGGCCATCTAAGCCATCTGAGACCGTTTGGACTCTCAAACATCCCTCATAACGCAAGAATAGTGTGTCCTCAGTTTATTGTCCACGACACTCACTAACATGGTCACTTAGCTTGCACAAGCATGCATCCCACTTGGCAAAGTGCCAAGTCTACATAAGTTGTCTCGTAACCATTTTACCAAGTCTACATAAGCTATCTCCTAACCATCTAGTTGCACT
The DNA here is from genome assembly GCF_041138505.1 of Cibotium barometz. NCBI lineage: Eukaryota > Viridiplantae > Streptophyta > Polypodiopsida > Cyatheales > Cibotiaceae > Cibotium > Cibotium barometz. Next base: position 23,716,276 of record NC_141108.1, read on the forward strand.
TTGCCACCATCCAACTTCCAAGTGTTCACTACGCATCTCTCCTCATAAAGGAGGCCTTACATGATAGGGCGCATCTGTCACCCTCGTAGAAACAACCTCCCGTGTAGCCGCCGCTCCCTCGTTGCCCACCGTGGACTGTTGCACGATTGCTGTGCGCCCCCCAGCTGGTCGACTACACCCTCCGCCAACTCCCCCTCTCTCTTCGCTTCTCTCTCTTCGCGCGCTTCTCTGTTCACTTCTCTCTCTTCGCTTCGCTTCTCTCACTCCGCCCCCACATGCTCTTCGCTTCTCTCTGCTCGCCCCAAAAGGACTCGGCCATCTCTCTCTCTCCTCGTAGCCCCCTCCCGCCACTCTCTCTCTCTCTCTCTCTCTCTCTCTCTCTCTCTCTCTCCCTCTCTCCCGCCTGCTGCCTATCTTTCTTTCTCTTCGCAACAACAGCCCCCTCTAGCCTCTCTCTCTCTGTGGGAAGCGTTGCAGACACGCACAGAGCTCTTCCTATGGCCAAGGGTTAATTAATTTTTAACCCAAAACTAGCCTTTTTCTGCCCAATACAAGATGGAGAGGATTGACATTGAAGACCTGATCAAGGCAGCCATCCAACAACACAAGAAAGAGACGGACAATGCAATTAATATGGTCAACCAGAGCCTTCTTGACAAAGTCAAGAAGCTTGAAGTGCGGATAGCAGCCCAAGATGCAGAGATTGCAAATCTCAAGAAGGAGATAGAAGAAGCACGTGCTCAACATAAGCTTGAGGAAGGTGAAATTCAGCCCGTCATCATGATGGAGGAGCTGAACACCATCAAGGCCCAAGTGAGAACACTTCAAGAGGGAGAAGAAAAGAAGGCCCAGGAGACCTCCTCGTGGGTGGAGGTGCTCACAAAGATGCAAAAGCAAGTAGATGAAATGGAGAAATGGATAGAAGTGGTCAAGAAAGGTAAGAACAAGGAGGCTGAAAGCACATCTACCTCGAAGATTATCAACCTCACTATTGAGGAGCAACAAAGAAGAAAGACAAGGGAACTTCATGTGCGGATCACGGGTCTTAAGGACGGTGACAATGTAGAGGAGGAAGCCAAAGATTTAAACACACGCATGGGCATTTCGAGGCCTACACACACGGGGGCTTGGAGAGTGGGCAAGAAAGACAAGAATGGAGGAGAGAGCTCTCATTTTACGCTTTTCCACCTTGGAGGCCAAGAAGGATTTCTTGGCCAAGCGCTCCGCCCTTAAGAAAACGGGCATCTTTTTAGGAGATGACCTTACCTTGGCACAGCTAGCACATACGAGGGAGTGCATGCCGGAGATTAGGCAGCCAGAGAAAAAGAGAAGCTAGCATTTTACAAAGGAGGCAGAGTGGTGATACTAGAGAGACGCACCACCTGACGGTGCGAGACCTATGGGACCAATCTGGGACTTGCAGTATGGAACTGCAACGGAGCATTGAGACTGGATGTGGGGGCCTTTGAGGACAGCTTCAGAGATAGGGACATCATCTTCTACTCGGAGACACATCAGGACCCAGGCAGCACATTACCGAGAGTGGCGGGATATAGATGGGAGACGACTTGTAGACAGGAGGCCCGTTCGAAGCATGGTGGTCGCGGATCTGGAGGAGTTGCAATTCTTTTGAGAGAGGAGCTTCAGCCACTCATCCATGTTATGCGCCGTGATGAGAGCGCGAGGTACATGTGGGTCAGAGTGAGGGCAGATGAGGGTAGACCCCTATACTTTGCTATATGTTACTTTCCACCCAGCACATCTCATGCAGCAGCGCCCAAGGGGCAATCTCCATATATGATTCTAGATGAGGACATATGGGAGTTCTCATGGGAGGGAGATGTTATCATACTTGGGGACTTTAATGCTCGAACGGCTAAGTACCAGTCCTCCTCCTTTGACACTTCGGAGATGTTGAGAGAGAGAGATGTGGAGATGTGTTTGACCCGGAGATCACAGGATGAGGTGGAGTGTATTGAGTATGGGAGATACCTCTTGGAGATGGGGACTGCACATGGGCTGGCCATTTTAAATGGCCTAGAGAGGTATCCACTTGCCAGGGGCCAGCACAGTGGATTATGTTTTAGCCTCGCCAACCTTCATCCCGAGTATCCAGGATTTTGCGATTGGCCCCAAGCCCATCGGAGTTACGGTGGATCATGCACTTCTCTCCTTTACGGTGGATTTCCACTAGAGTACCCGCCAGGTTGGGCAGTCCTTCTATCACCCGAGATATACCTTATGTAAAGAGACTGATGGAGTATACACCGCAAAGATCTACAGCTTGTTGAGTGCAGAGGATCCACAGAGGCCATTAGCAGAGCTCACACAGATCCTGACAGAGGCTTTACATACAGCTGCAGCGACGGCCTTCCCACACACGCCGCCCACAGTACGACCACGTCCTGGGAGCATGCCCCAGAATAGTTGGTATGATGATGACTGTAGGGAGCTCAGAGCCCGGCTACAGAGAGAGGTGGCCACCACAGGTGTTATTACATATAGACAGTCACGCATCATCTTCTGATCCCTCATTCGGCGGAAGAAGAGAGCATTCTTAGCTCGGCTGGAAAGAGACATCTATCAGTTGTTTTTGAGTCAGGATTCTAGGGAGGCCTGGAGATTGCTTAGAGAGCACCCCCTGCCTCCGGCCATTACCTCTCCAGATACATGGGGCGAGTATGCAGCCTCCCTCTACACAGTACCAGAGAAGCCACCACTAGCGAACCCTCCGGAGCCTTGTCCACCCACTTCTACCTTCACAGTAGAGATGGTGAGGAGGGCCATCAACAGATTGCATACAGGGAGGGCACAAGATCATGAGGGCATTGTAGCCGAGCATTTCATACATGCTAGAGATATGATTGTAGACTTGCTAGCTCTCATGTTTAATAGAGCCATGTGTGAGGGGTTTCCTGGGACTTGGAGTACTTCCACGATTGTGCCGGTACTTAAGTCTGGAGATCCGAGCCTGCCGACTAACTATCGCACCATTATGATTGGTCACTCGTCGCTGGCCAAGCTATATGCTCGTAGTCCTTGGTGTTTATTTTACAAAAAGGAACCCTTTTTTTTATGGAGGCATTGTTGATTTGGTCAACCTTAGAAAGAATCATTGAAGAAGAAATATGATATACCTTTTTGCTTGAAACCTTTGATTTAATCTGTAAAAAGCAATGCTAGAAAAATCCTTGAAGTGTGCTCAAATTAGTAATCTTTGATATGCTGAATTTACTTGAAGCTCGTGCTTGAATTGTACCGCCTTTTGGAAGTTTTGATTATAAATCTTATGAAATTTATAAATTTTTGTTATAGCTAGGCTAAAACGGTCCAAAAATTGTCTGGCTTTAAATAGTAAATTTTGTGAACTTAGATAATTAAGCTTTTAAAAGTTGAAAAAAAGTAAAGCTTTTAAGTATCAAAGGTTGTTAAGAGATAAAAGTTCGAGTGCTTGGAGCTTTTTAGACGTTTTAGATATAAGGTTGAAGGGGGGTAGATTCTTGAAGTTTTTTTTTTAATATGAGGTATTTAAGCTTTGCTTTGTAAGCTTTTAATATAAGGCTTTTTATACACAAAGCTGCTGAAAGCTTAGAGCTTTATTACGAAAGCTTTGAAATAAAGCTTACGGCGTTTAATGGATAGGCTTTTAAGCTTGAGTTATAAGCTTTTGATGTTGTTGCATTAAGGTTTAAGCTTATGTTATAGTTTTAAGCTTTAACGAAAAGCTTTAAAGGTTAAATAGCTTTGAGTTAAAAGTTTTTTTTGTGCTTTAAACAAACAAAGCTTTATACTAGGCTTATTGCAAATGCTTAGCGTCGCTTAGAGCAAGGCGGGGGTTGGCGGCTAATAAAGCCAAAATTTTATTTATTTATTTATTTATTTATTTATAGAGCTTTAATCCTAAAGGTAGTAAAGCAAAGCCGGCCAACATTAATCAAAAGAAAAAAGAAAGAAAGAAAGAAAAAAAGGCAGCCGGCAGTAGTGTCGCAAAAATGGGGGGAAGAGAGAATTTCAAAGGAAAAAAGAGAAATTGAACAAGGAAATTGGCGGTAGCATGAATAAAAGAAAATTAAAAATTAAAGCATTGAAGTGGAAAATTTTTGAGCCCTTGATTTTTTAAAATTTTGGAAATTCTCTATGTGATGGCTTTAGCAATTCAAAAATTAGGGGATTGAAGTTCTTTCCATGATGATTGCATCCATACTGCTTGATCCTTGAGACGGCTTTAACAATTCAAAGATTAGGGGATTGAAGTTCTTTCCATGATTGCATCCATACCACTTGTTCCTTGAGAGATTGAGGATTGAGAAAGGTGGTTTTGGAAGAAGAGGGGTGGTTTTTTTAGAGATTGAGGATTGAGAAAGGTGGTTTTGGAAGAAGTCAGGTGGTTTTGGTTTGAACTGAGATGGTTTTCTTAAAAGGTGATATTGAACTCTAGCCCTTGATCTTATTCTTTATAAGGTCTCTCCTTCAAGCCATGTATGTGTCTCTTTTAATATAGATTTGAATAAGGAAAGAGAGTGTAATTAGAGAAGAGTGAGACAATAAGGCTAGAAACATTAGGAAAGTATTATAGTAAAAATATTAGCTCCAAAAATCCTAAAAGAAATAAGAAGATAAGAATAGTTCTATTAATAATAAAGAGATAAGTATCTTCAAAAATAAAAATTCGAATTTAAGTGATAAGAGGTCATGTTTAGAGTACTTTTACATATTTAGAGTCCATGCATACTAAAAATGTGGAAAAGCAACGCATTTCTAAAGATGGCGCGTTTGTAACTATATACAGACGTTTTTGCCTATTCTACCCACGTTGGCTTGTAGACTAGATGACTTTCGGTTCTTTTGACTGGTTATACAACCATATTTTGAATTTTAATCAGAGAGTTATGGCTGAAACAATTTGCTGATTCTGTCAGGGTCTCTACACAGGAAAAACTGTAAGAAGGCAGCAAGTAGCATCATGGTAATCCTAGAGCTTGAGATGTATATATCCCTTCATTCTTATCTAATCTCTTAGAAGAGAAGGTTAGATTGCTATGGTCTTTTGGAGGAAGAGACCAAAAACTCCATAGCTTTTCTTTTAAAGAAAGAATAGTATGTCGTAGTCCTGCAAGAGGGCTATTTTGCCATAGACCTTCCCCCCTTGACTTGCATGTCCCTCTTATGCTTGTCGGAAGCCCTCTTATGCTTGTCTTGTGACCTTGCAATGGCTATCCGTGCCTGAGCAAAGGCTACATCCAAGTCACGCACATACTCATCGGCACAAAAATCTCATCCTTTGTACGAAGGATAGATGGCAAGATCACTCTGTCATAAATAATCTCAAACGTGGCCTTTCCCATGGAGGCATGTACTGTGTTATTGTAGGCAAACTCTACAAGTGGAAGATACTTCTCCCATCCACTCTTTTGATATGCCAAATAACACTTCAACAAATCTAACATAACAGAATTTTCAGCCTCACTTTGACCATTTGTTTGGGGGTGATAAAGAACTCAAACTTAGTGCCCATGTTATCAAATAAAGCCCTTCAGAAGAGGCTCGTAGTCCTGGGATCTCTATCCCCAACAATGGACTTAGGCATACCATGATGCTTGAATATATAAGTAAGGAAAAGCTTCAGCATATATGATCAACTTTAATGGTTTTCTTGACGGGCAAAAAGTGAGCTTGCTTGCTAAACCTGTCAACTATGGTTCAAATAACATCATTCCCATGTTGGGATCTAGGCAAATCCATAATGAAGTCCATAGTAATGCTTTCCCATGGCTGCGAGGGAATAGGCAATTGGCTGAAGCAAACCTGGAGGCTTTTGCCTATCAAATTTTACCTTTTGACAGGTAACAAGCGCGACATAAGCCTCAATGTCTTTACACATGCTGGGCCAAAAGAAATATCTTTCTATCATGCGTGTCGTAGGTAAGATACCTCTATGACCAGCATAAGGTGGAGCGTGACATTCCTTCATAACCTTTGGACGCATATCCTTCACCACACATAGACAATTATCCTTCATAAGATAACCCTCTTTGATCACATAAGAGGCATGTGAGTGACCAGCCATCAAATCAGTCCATATATGGAAAAAATCAGCATCCAAATGATACAAATCACACATGGCAGATAGAGGCCACTGATACTGCTGCAATATAAGGCTTCTTGGACAAAGCATTTGCCACTAGATTCTTCTTTCTCGGAGTATGTACAATTTGAAAATGATACATGGAAAGAAAGTTTCCTGACTACAAATTCAGAAGGTTACTTCCTTGTCCTTTCATTTTTATCATTTTAAATTAATCAATTAATTTATTATTATTATTTCTTAGAAGTATATGAGGTAAAACTTTATTTTCAATAGAATTATGTATATGTGGATTATCAAAAATACCTTCATGCGTAGAATTACCCTCTTGCTTTGAGAGAGGTTGTCATCATCATTATTAGCTCATGGAAAAAGTAAGCCTTGATGAAATCTGCAAAAAGGAAACCTTGGCAAAGCCTTTGAAATTCTCTTCTTGCTCGTAGTCCTTGGTATTTATTTTACAAAAAGGAACCCTTTTTTTTATGAGGCATTGTTGATTTGGTCAGCCTTAGAAAGAATCATTGAAGAAGCCTAAAATATGATAATCCTTTTTGCTTGAAACCTTTGATTTAATCTACAAAAAGCAATGCTAGAAAAATCCTCAAAGTGTGCTCAAATTAGTAATCTTTGATATGCTGAATTTAATTGAAGCTCGTGCTTGAATTGTACCGCCTTTTGGAAGTTTTGATTATAAATCTTATGAAATTTATAAATTTTTGCTATAGCTAGGCTAAAACGGTCCAAAAATTGTTTGGCTTTAAATAGTAAATTTTGTGAACTTAGATAATTAAGCTTTTAAAAGTTGGAAAAAAGTAAAGCTTTTAAGTATCAAAGGTTGTTAAGAGATAAAAGTTCGAGCGCTTGGAGCTTTTTAGACGTTTTAGATATAAGGTTGAAAGGGGGTAGATTCTTGAAGTTTTTTTTAATATGAGGTATTTAAGCTTTGTAAGCTTTTAATATAAGGCTTTTTATACAAAGCTGTTGAAAGCTTAGAGCTTTATTACGAAAGCTTTGAAATAAAGCTTAAGGCGTTTAATGGATAGGCTTTTAAGCTTGAGTTATAAGCCTTTGATGTTGTTGCATTAAGGTTTAAGCTTATGTTATAGTTTTAAGCTTTAACGAAAAGCTTTAAAGGTTAAATAGCTTTGAGTTAAAAGTTTTTTTTTGTGCTTTAAATAAACAAAGCTTTATACTAGGCTTATTGCAAATGCTTAGCGTCGCTTAGAGCAAGGCGGGGGTTGGCAGCCAATAAAGCCAAAATTATATAATTATATTTATTTATTTATTTATAAAGATTTAATCCTAAAGGTAGTAAAGCAAAGCCGACGAACATTAATCAAAAGAAAAAAGAAAGAAAGAAAAAAGGCAGCCGGTACTAGTACCGCAAAAAGGGGGGAAGAGAGAATTTCAAACGAAAAAAGAGAAATTGAACAAGGAAATTGGCGGTAGCATGAATAAAAGAAAATTGAAAAATAAAGCATTGAAGTGGAAAATTTTGGAGCCCTTGAATTTTTAAAATTTTTAAAATTCTCTGTGTGATGGCTTTAGCAATACAAAAATTAGGGGATTGAAGTTCTTTCCATGATGATTGCATCCATACTGCTTGATCCTTGAGAGACGGCTTTAACAATTCAAACATTAGGGAATTGAAGTTCTTTCCATGATTGCATCCATACCACTTGTTCCTTGAGAGATTGACGATTGAGAAAGGTGGTTTTGGAAGAAGTCGGGTAGTTTTGGTTTGAACTGAGGTGGTTTTTCAAAAAGATGATATTGAACTCTAGCCCTTGATCTTATTCTTGATCCAATGGCTCACAAATTCCTATAAACCATTCAACCTTTGTCCAAAGGTTTTTATGGCCTTTTTCTCTCTATCTTTTGGATTCTTACTGCAGATTTTTTACAGGCCTTTCTTTTTCCTGTGATATTTCTCCTTGATTTGTTAAAGCTTTCGTAATTCCCAAAAATTCAACCTTTGGACTTCTTTGCACCAAGTAAATTGCGTAAACCTTGATTTTTTATTTTTCTTCAAGAATCCTTCTTCTTGAGTGGTTCCCAAAGCTTTGATACCATGTTAGAATCTTTAAGACTCTTGGAGAAGGAATTCTAATTTCTCAACACAAAAATTAGAGTATAACATATATTTGCACAAATTAAAAGCATAAACCTTAAATAAGTCAAATTAAATAAACAAGAGAGAGATAGAGTAGAGGTCACCATCGACACAAGAGTGGGTTGAATCTCCCCAGTAGAGTGTAACCCTTGTGCCACTCACCCATATTTATATATATTAGAAAAAGCACTTGCTTTCCATAAAAGATAATTCTGAAAACAAAGCATAAGAGCTTTTAAGTTTATGAACATGCAAGCTTTACAAAAATATAGCAAGCATTAATATAAAGTCTTCGGCTTACCAAAAGTATAAAATACTATTTGGTATGTACAAAGGGATAAGGTCCTAGCCTTACCAAAATATAGATGCCTAAATATAAAACCATAAAAGGTGTTCACATGTCTTCCAAAACATACCATAGTGCTCCAACGCATATTCCACCCACGATTAACACATAATCTGCCACTCATTCTTTGCCTACATCCCAAATAATATTAGTCACTGCACAAAGCTAATTAAACACATTAATCTTAACCATATTATACTAGTACCCAGCACACAGCTGATTAAATACATTAATCCTTGTAGAGACATCATACCAGTGCACACAGCTCGATTAAACACATTAATCCTAATAGATGATATAAAAGGCACATTTAAAATAAAATATCTTGAAATAAAATAGTGGGCGTCTCCATAGAGGTTAGAGAGGGAGAGAGTGTGTATACATATACAAAGTGAGAGAGTATACTCTCTCTCTTTGTATCTATATACACACACTCTCGTGTATATATTTATACAGTGGATCTTGTGGACCCTCCAGAGCTACTCTGGACCTACCTCACCTGAGAGGAGTTACCTCGGACCGAGCCTCTACACCCCAGCATGCCCGATGCCCTCGGCCACCACGATCACCTCATCAGCTCTAGATCTAGAACATGCTCCACCGCCATAAATACCGCCATAAATCGAGCTACCGTTCCACATGACATAGTTGAGGGAGACCTCTCGGCCATACTCATTAGCTCCATGCTTGATATTTTGGAGAGTGGTATAGCATCTACTTGGAGCTGATGTTGCACTCATGTTTCTATGTTCTTAGTATTCCATGATGAGTTTCCATGGACAGTTTTGTATCACCCCAGTGAGATAGCTATGTTTATGTTTTCTTTCTATTTTATTTTCCATTCCATGATGAGATATGCCATGGACATTATTGTATCACTTTGGTCTCATAAGCCTATTGGGTCTTTAGTAGACGCTTAATAAATCTTTCTTTCTTTCTTTATATATGTATACTCTCTCTCTCTCTCTATATATATATATATATATATAAATCTTTCTTTCTTTCTTTATATATGTATACTCTCTCTCTCTCTCTCTCTCTCTATATATATATATATATATATATATATATATATATATATATATGAGAGAAAGTTTATACTCTCTCTCTATATATATATACTCTATCCTCTCTCTCTTTATATATAGAGAGAGAGCTCTATCCTCTCTCTCTCTCTCTCTCTATATATATATATATATAGAGAGAGAGAGAGAGAGAGAGTAAATACTCACAGAGAGCTCTCTCTCTCTCTCTCTCTCTCTCTCTCTCTCTCTCTCTTTATCTATATATATATATATCCCCAACAATGGACTTAGGCATACCATGATGCTTGAATATATGAGCAAGGAAAAGCTTCAGCATATGATCAACTTTAATGGTTTTCTTGATGGGCAAAAAGTGAGCTTGCTTGCTAAACCTATCAACTTTGGTCCAAATAGGATCATTCCCATGCTGGGATCTAGGCAAATCCATAATGAAGTCCATAGTAATGCTTTCCCATGGCTGTGAGGGAATAGGCAATGGCTGAAGCAAACTGGAGGCTTTTGCCTATCAAATTTCACCTTTTGATAGATAATACATGCGCGTACATAAGCCTCAATGTCTTTACGCATGCTGGGCCAAAAGAAATATCTTTCTATCATGCGTGTCATAGGTAAGATACCTCTATGACCGCACATAGGCAATTATCCTTCATAAGATAACCCTCTTTGATCACATAAGAGGCATGTGAGTGACCAGTCATCAAATCAGTCCATATATGGAAAAAATTAGCATCCAAATGATACAAATCACACATGGCAGATAAGTCCCCATGAGAGGCCACTGATACTGCTGCAATATAAGGCTTCTTGGACAAAGAATTTGCCCCACTAGATTCTTCTTTCCTGGAGTATGTACAATCTGAAAATGAAACATGGAAAGAAAGTTTACTGACTACAAATTCAGAAGGTTACTTCCTTGTCCTTTCATTTTTATCATTTTAAATTAATCAATTAATTTATTATTTTTATTTCTTATAAGTATATGAGGTGAAACTTTATTTTTAATAGAATTATGTATATGTGGATCATAAAAAATACCTTCATGTGTAGAATTACCCTCTTGCTTGAGAGAGGTTGTCATTATCATTATTAGCTCATGGAAAAAGTGAGCCTTGATGAAATCTGCAAAAACGAAACATTGGCAAAGCCTTTGAAATTCTCTTCTTGCTCGTAGTCCTTGGAAATTTATTTTACAAAAAGGAACTCTTTTTTTTATGAGGCATTGTTGATTTGGTCAATCCCTTAGAAAGAATCATTGAAAAATCCTGGAATATGATAATCCTTTTTGCTTGAAACCTTTGATTTAATCTGCAAAAAGCAATGCCAGAAAAATCCTAGAAGTGTGCTCAAATTAGAAATCTTAGAGAGAGAGAGAGAGAGGAGAGAGTATATATATCTCTCTGTTTTTATATATATATAGAGAGAGAGAGAGAGAGAGGAGAGAGTATATATATCTCTATATATATATATATATATATATATATATATATAGAGAGAGAGAGAGAGAGAGAGAGAGAGAGAGAGAGAGAGAGTATAAGAGTATAATAGAGAGAGAAAGAATATAAGAGCATATTATACTCTTATACTCTTATACTCTCTCTCTCTCTCTCTCTCTCTCTTTTATATATATATATATATATATATATATATATATATATATATATATATATATGAGAGAGAGAGAGAGAGAGAGTGTGTGTGTGTGTGTATACAAAGAGAGAATACTCTCTCTCTTTATGTATATATATATGTAACCGCTCCCTACAGGAGGCCTACAAATCGGAAGATAAAATACACATATTGTAGATCACTTACCTAATACAAACAATGGACAATTCTTGCAACATCAAAACTGAAAATTGATACCATCACACTGGGGCCGGAAAGGGTAGCCCCCCCTTAATACAATTGTATTTCTTGGAGTATTTATATGTACCAGTGTTCACACGGGCCCAAGGCCAGATTTCTCCATAACAAGAAGTGAATACAATTGGTAAACAATAAGATTTTGTCGATGAAGAATCAATTGTCGGAGTAGACCAATCACAGGCAGTCTCCTACCTTCACACTGGGTGAACACCTGCCCTCACTGGTCTTTCGAGAGGACCGTGCACCACCAGGCACGCTTGTACTAACGCGCCTCACAAGGGGAAACACCACAGAGGGAGTAATACCTAGTGCTCCCAAGTCAGCTTTTTTGCTCCCAGTTTTCCTCATGCGCAAATGACCTTCACTGGCTCCTCAAAATGAGAGGGCACGGTCAAGGTAATCATGGAAAAAGTCACCGTCCCGCCCCGACGGCCTTACTTAATGAAGGCAACAAGATGTGATATTTTGTCTGACAAGACTTGTGCAAACAACATTTAATTTTAATAATAACTGAATATGAAAATACAAAAATAAATACCTGACAAAGATTCAAATTCAATTCTCAAGAGAGAAGCTCATTCCCTTTCTAATGCACTCCAATACTCTAGATGGGTACAAGGGTTGCAGCCGATGTTGGGCAGCAGGCAGGTACAAAGGATTGCACACAGGTTCAGCAGCAGCAAGTACAATCGGATACAACACTTGTAGGTACAATTGGGTACATGTTATAGGTACACTCCGGTACAAAGCTGCAGGTACAATCCGGTAAAAGCTACGGAACAGTGGGGTACAAGCTGCAGGACAATCGAGTACAAGCTGCAGAGGGGACAGAGGCGGGTACAAGCTGCAGGACCGAGGTGGGTACAAGGTTACAAGTACAATCGGGAACAAAGTTGCAAAACAGAGGCAGGTACAAGGTTGCACACGGGCCAGTTCCAGGCGGGTACAACAAGCGTCTCTTTTCCATTAACTACCCTCCAACCAACCATCCACGTGTGGGGAAGAAATATTTCTCCATATAAATATTACTACTAAACCTTAATAATGTTGGGCACCCACATTAAATCAAATGTCCAGCCAAAGTTTTAAATGTGTGAACACCCAACCTTATAAACATTAAGGTTTACATTACTTAATGGATTTTACATTTGAAAAGGCCAAAAAGGGCAATACTTACCACCTATTCACGTGCACATAGACGCGTTAGTAGATAGCACACCCATGGTACACTGGGGGCGTCCCCGTCCAATGTATTGGCATGACATAGCACGCAAACACACGAAAACAAATCATGCGAAGCAAGTTTATCATGCAAACATAAATGCATGTGCACATGTAATGGACGAAATCTCCCTTTCATGAAACTTGTACAAGGATTTCATTTTAGGCACAAAACTGGCGCGATAGAAATGTGAAGTCTTGGTTTTCCTATGGAGTGACAGCCCCATATGCAAAAGACAAGTCCTCGCATGGGCCTTCCTATGGAGTGACAATCCCATGGACAAGGTCGGCACAAATATCAATCCTACCATGGAGTGACAGTTCCATGTATAAGATGCAATCCCGGTCATATACGGGTGGGAGTAAATAGGCTCCCGTCCATATGGCACAATGCTAGTCACACACGGGTGGCACAAAACTGGTTCCCATCCATATGACACCAGATGATTGACCCTTTCACATGGGGCACTGGCCTGGCCCCATGTGAACATGGTACAAATCTGGCTGCTCTATGTCATCTACTACCCACTTTACATCAATGGGTAAGTAGTTCTTAAATTTCGCAAGGTATCTTGTGGAAAGCTTCCCATGTGGTAGCTTTCTCTCCTTGTGAAATACAATTTGCTCTGGCTGGAGGATCTCCTCAAGCTCATCAATCTCGGGCGGATCTTCTGTGAGGACAGGCTCTTCTGGATCTGGCCCTACATACTTCCACAAAAGACTCTCGTGAAAAGCATTGTGAATCTTCCAATGGCTGGGTAAAGCAAGCCTGTAGGACACTTCATTGATCTTTTCAATCACTTTGAAGGGTCCATAATATCGAGTAGAAAGCTTTGGATATGATCCCTCTTGTCGTGGCCTCTTGCGAAGCCTAGCTTTCTCAAATTTCAGCAATACCCAATCACCTTCCTCTCTTGACTTGCATGTCTCTTTTATGCTTGTCGGCAGCCCTCTTATGCTTGTCTTGTGACCTTGCAATGGCTATCCGCACTTGAGCAAATGCTACATCTAAGTCACGCACATACTCATCGGCACAAAAATCTCATCCTTTATACGAAGGATGGATGGCAAGATCACTCTTATAAATAATCTCAAAGGTGGCCTTTCCCGTGGAGGCATGTACTATGTTATTGTAGGCAAACTCTACAAGTGGAAGATACTTCTCCAGACACTCTTTTGATATGCCAGATAACACTTCAACAAATCTAACATAATAGAATTTTCAGCCTCACTTTGACCATCTGTTTGGGGGTGATAAGTAAATGAGAACTCAAGATTAGTGCCCATGTTATCAAATAAAGCCCTCCAAAAGAGGCTCGTAGTCCTAGGATCTCTATCCCCCACCAACAATGGACTTAGGCATACCATGATGCTTGAATATATGAGCAAGGAAAAGCTTCAGCATATAATCAACTTCAATGGTTTTCTTGATGGCGGGCAAAAAGTGTTCTTGCTTGCTAAACCTGTCAACTATGGTCCGAATAGCATCATTCCCATGATGGGATCTAGGCAAATCCATAATGAAGTCCATAGTAATGCTTTCCCATGGCTGCAAAAGGGAATAGGGAATGGCTGAAGCAAACCTGGAGGCTTTTACCTATCAAATTTCACCTTTTGACATGTAATACATGCACGTACATAAGCCTCAATGTCTTTACGCATGCTGGGCCAAAAGAAATATCTTTCTATCATGCGCGTCGTAGGCAAGATACCTCTATGACGACCAGCATAAGGTGGAGCGTGACATTCCTCCATAACCTTTGGACGCATATCCTTCACCACATATAGGCAATTATCCTTCATAAGATAACCCTCTTTGATCACATAAGAGGCATGTGAGTGACCAGCCACCATCAAATCAGTCCATATATGGGAAAAATTAGCATCCAAATGATACAAATCACACATGGCAGATAAGTCCCCATGAGAGGCCACTAATACTGTTGCAATATAAGGCTTCTTGGACAAAGCATTTGCCACTAGATTCTTCTTTCCCGGAGTATGTTCCTTGTCCTTTCATTTTTATCATTTGAAATTAATCAATTAATTTATTATTATTATTTCTTAGAAGTATATGAGGTGAAACTTTATTTTCAATACAATTATGTATATGTGGATCATCAAAAATACCTTCATGTGTAGAATTACCCTCTTGCTTGAGAGAGGTTGTCATCATCATTATTAGCTCATGGAAAAAGTAAGCCTTGATGAAATCTGCAAAAAGGAAACCTTGGCAAAGCCTTTGAAATTCTCTTCTTACTCTTAGTCCTTGGTGTTTATTTTACAAAAACGAACCCTTTTTTTTATGAGGCATTGTTGATTTGGTCAGCCTTAGAAAGAATCATTGAAGTAAAAATATGGTAATCCTTTTTGCTTGAAACCTTTGATTTAATTTGCAAAAAGCAATGCTAGAAAAATCCTCGAAGTGTGCTCAAATTAGTAATCTTTGATATGCTGAATTTACTTGAAGCTCGTGCTTGAATTGTACTGCCTTTTGGAAGTTTTGATTATAAATCTTATGAAATTTATAAATTTTTGCTATAGCTAGGCTAAAACGGTCCAAAAAATGTTTGGATTTCAATAGTAAATTTTGTGCTTAGATAATTAAGCTTTTAAAAGTTGGAAAAAAGTAAAGCTTTTAAGTTTCAAAGGTTGTTAAGAGATAAAAGTTCGAGTGCTTGGAGCTTTTTAGACGTTTTAGATATAAGGTTGAAAGGGGGTAGATTCTTGAAGTTTTTTTTAATATGAGGTATTTAAGCTTTGCTTTGTATCTTTTAATGTAAGGCTTTTTATACAAAGCTGTTGAAAGCTTAGAGCTTTATTACGAAAGCTTTGAAATAAAGCTTAAGGCGTTTAATAGATAGGCTTTTAAGCTTGAGTTATAAGCTTTTGATGTTGTTGCATTAAGGTTTAAGCTTATGTTATAGTTTTAAGCTCTAACGAAAAGCTTTAAAGGTTAAATAGCTTTGAGTTAAAAGTTTTTTTTTTTTGTGCTTTAAATAAACAAAGCTTTATACTAGGCTTATTGCAAATGCTTAGCGTCGCTTAGAGCAAAGCGGGGGTTGGCGGCCAATAAAGCCAAAATTATATTTATTTATTTATTTATTTATAAATCTTTAATCCTAAAGGTAGTAAAGCAAAGCCGGCCAACGTTAATCAAAAGAGAAAAGAAAGAAAGAAAAAAAAGGCAGCCTGCAGTAGTACCGCAAAAAGGGGGGAAGAGAGAATTTCAAAGGAAAAAGAGAAATTGAACAAGGAAATTGGCGGTAGCATGAATAAAAGAAAATTGAAAAATAAAGCATTGAAGTGGAAAATTTTGGAGCCCTTGAATTTTTAAAATTTTGGAAATTCTCTATGTGATGGCTTTAGAAATTCAAAAATTAGGGGATTGAAGTTCTTTCCATGATGATTGCACCCATACTGCTTGATCCTTGAG
>NC_141108.1:23737388-23739888 GCF_041138505.1 Cibotium barometz
AATACTTACCACCTATTCACACGCCACACCAACGCGTTAGTAGATAGCACACCCACGGTACACTGGGGCTATCCCCTTTCAATGTATTGGCATGACATAGCAGGCAAACACACGAAAACAAATCATGCGAAAGCAAGTTTATCATGCAAACATAAATGCATGTGCACATGTAATGGACAAAATCTCCCTTGTACAAGGATTTCTTTTCGGGCACAAAACAAGCGCGACAGAAATGTGAAGTCCTCATTTTCCTATGGAGTGACAGTCCCATACGCAAAAGACAAGTCTTCGCACGAGCCTTCATATGGAGTGACAATCCCATGGGCAAGGTCGGCACAAATATCAATCCTACCATCATGGAGTGACAGTCCCATGGATAAGATGCAATCCTGGTCATACACGAGTGGGAGCAAAGAGGCTCCTATCCATATGGCACAATGCTGGTCACACACGGGTGGCACAAAACTGGTTCCCGTCCATGTGACACCAGATGATTGACCCTTTCACATGGGGCACTGGCCTGGCCACATGTGAACATGGTACAAATCTGGCCGCTCTATGTCATCTACTACCCACTTTGCATTAATTTTTAAGTAGTTCTTAAATTTTGCAAGGTATCTCCTAGAAAGCTTCCCATGTGGTAGCTTTCTCTCCTTGTGAAATACAATTTGCTCTGGCTGGAGGATCTCCTCAAGCTCATCAATCTCGAGTGGATCTTCTAGATCTAGCCCCACATACTTTCTCAAAAGACTCACGTGAAAAGCATTGTGAATCTTCCAATGGCTAGGTAAAGCAAGCGTGTAGGACACTTCATTGATCTTTTCAATCACTTTGAAGGGTCCATAATATCGAGTAGAAAGCTTTGGATATGATCCCTCTTGTCCTAGCCTCTTCCAAAGCCTAGCTTTCTTAAATTTCAGCAATACCCAATCACCTTCCTCCCTTGACTTGTATGTCCCTTTTATGCTCGGCTTGTCTTGTGACCTTGCAATGGCTATCCGCACTTGAGCAAAGGCTACATCCAAGTCATGCACATACTCATCGGCACAAAAATCTCATCCTTTGTACGAAGGATGGATGACAAGATCACTTTGTCATAAATAATCTCAAACGTGGCCTTTCTTGTGGAGGCATGTACTGGCACTCTTTTGATATGCCAGATAACACTTCAACAAATCTAACATAACAGAATTTTTAGTCTCACTTTGACCATCTGTTTGGGGGTGAGCAAATGAGAACTCAAGCTTAGTGCGCCCATGTTATCAAATAAAGCCCTCCAAAAGAGGCTCGTAGTCTTGGGATCTCTATCCCCAACAATGGACTTAGGCATATTATGATGCTTGAATATATGAGCAAGGAAAAGCTTCAGCATATGATCAACTTCAATGGTTTTCTTGATGAGTGACGGGCAAAAAGTGAGCTTGCTTGCTAAACCTGTCAATTATGGTCCAAATAGCATCATTCCCATGCTGGGATCTAGGCAAATCCATAATGAAGTCCATAGTAATGCTTTCCCATGGCTGCGAGGGAATAGGCAATGGCTGAAGCAAACCTGGAGGCCTTTGCCTATCAAATTTCACCTTTTGATAGGTAATACATGCGCATACATAAGCCTCAATGTCTTTAAGCATGCTGGGCCAAAAGAAATATCTTTCTATCATGCGTGTCGTAGGTAAGATACCTCTATGACCAGCATAAGGTGGAGCGTGACATTCCTCCATAACCTTTGGATGCATATCCTTCACCACATAGGCAATTATCCTTCATACGATAACCCTCTTTGATCACATAAGAGGCATGTGAGTGACCAGCCCATCAAATCAGTCCATATATGGGAAAATCAGCATCCAAATGATACAAATCACACATGGCAGATAAGTCCCCATGCCACTGATACTGCTGCAATATATAAGACTTCTTGGACAAAGCATTTGCCACTAGATTCTTCTTTCCCGGAGTATGTACAATCTGAAAATGAAACATGGAAAGAAAGTTTACTGACTACAAATTCAGAAGGTTACTTCCTTGTCCTTTCATTTTTATAATTTTAAATTAATCAATTAATTTATTATTATTATTTCTTATAAGTATATGAGGTGAAACTTTATTTTCAATAGAATTATGTATATGTGGATCATCAAAAATACCTTCATGTGTAGAATTACCCTCTTGCTTGTTGAGAGAGGTTGTCATCATCATTATTAGCTCATGGAAAAAGTAAGCCTTGATGAAATCTGCAAAAAGGAAACCTTGGCAAAGCCTTTGAAATTCTCTTCTTGCTCGTAGTCCTTGGTGTTTATTTTACAAAAAGGAACCCTTTTTTTTATGAGGCATTGTTGATTTGGTCAGCCTTAGAAAGAATCATTGAAGAAGCCTATAATATGATATTCCTTTTTTCTTGAAACCTTTGATTTAATTTGAAAAAAGCAATGCTAAAAAATCCTCGAAGTGTGCTCATATTAGTAATCTTTGATATGTTGAATTTACTTGAAGCTCGTGC